>NW_026600404.1:67500-122500 GCF_029448725.1 Salvelinus fontinalis | reverse complement strand
CCAGGGATTGTGGGTTCAAGTCCCATCTGGGGTGGTTGGAAGCATAGTGGCGCAGCGGAAGCGTGCTGGGCCCATAACCCAGAGGTCGATGGACCGAAACCATCCTCTGCTAACATGTTTTTTTAGCAATGGAGTATGAACAAAAATAAAAAATTCGTAATTTCATGGGCATTTGTCAGTGCCTGCCATTATATATTTTTTTACCTCTTCTATCAGTTCGTATAGGTCATACTGAGAACACAGTGCCCCAGTGGCCTAATGGATAAGATACTGTACTCCTAAGTCAGGGATTGTGGGTCCAATCTTGGGTGGTTGGAAGCAGAGTGGCGCAGTGGATGCGTGCTGGGCCCATAACCCAGAGGTCGATGGATCGAAACCATCCTCTGCTAACCTGTTTTTTTAGCAATGGAGTACGAACAAAAATAAAAAATTCGTAATTTCATGGGCATTTGTCAGTGCCTGCCATTATATATTTTTTTACCTCTTCTATCAGTTCGTATAGGTCACACTGAGAACACAGTGCCCCAGTGGCCTAATGGATAAGATACTGTACTCCTAAGTCAGGGTTTGTGGGTCCAATCTTGGGTGGTTGGAAGCAGAGTGGCGCAGCGGAAGCGTGCTGGGCCCATAACCCAGAGGTCGATGGATCGAAAACATCTTCTGCTAACCTGTTTTTTTTAGCAATGGAGTACGAACAAAAATAAAAAAAATCGTAATTTCATGGGCATTTGTCAGTGCCTGCCATTATATATTTTTTTACCTCTTCTATCAGTTCGTATAGGTCATACTGAGAACACAGTGCCCCAGTGGCCTAATGGATAAGATACTGTACTCCTGAGTCAGGGATTGTGGGTCCAATCTTGGGTGGTTGGAAGCAGAGTGGCGCAGTGGATGCGTGCTGGGCCCATAACCCAGAGGTCGATGGATCGAAACCATCCTCTGCTAACCTGTTTTTTTAGCAATGGAGTACGAACAAAAATAAAAAATTCGTAATTTCATGGGCATTTGTCAGTGCCTGCCATTTTATATTTTTTTACCTCTTCTATCAGTTCGTATAGGTCATACTGAGAACACAGTGCCCCAGTGGCCTACTGGATAAGGCACTAGCCTCCTAAGCCAGGGATTGTGGGTTCAAGTCCCATCTGGGGTGGTTGGAAGCAGAGTGGCGCAGCGGAAGCGTGCTGGGCCCATAACCCAGAGGTCGATGGACCGAAACCATCCTCTGCTAACATGTTTTTTTAGCAATGGAGTATGAACAAAAATAAAAAATTCGTAATTTCATGGGCATTTGTCAGTGCCTGCCATTATATATTTTTTTACCTCTTCTATCAGTTCGTATAGGTCATACTGAGAACACAGTGCCCCAGTGGCCTAATGGATAAGATACTGTACTCCTAAGTCAGGGATTGTGGGTCCAATCTTGGGTGGTTGGAAGCAGAGTGGCGCAGTGGATGCGTGCTGGGCCCATAACCCAGAGGTCGATGGATCGAAACCATCCTCTGCTAACCTGTTTTTTTAGCAATGGAGTACGAACAAAAATAAAAAATTCGTAATTTCATGGGCATTTGTCAGTGCCTGCCATTATATATTTTTTTACCTCTTCTATCAGTTCGTATAGGTCACACTGAGAACACAGTGCCCCAGTGGCCTAATGGATAAGATACTGTACTCCTAAGTCAGGGTTTGTGGGTCCAATCTTGGGTGGTTGGAAGCAGAGTGGCGCAGCGGAAGCGTGCTGGGCCCATAACCCAGAGGTGGATGGATCGAAACCATCTTCTGCTAACCTGTTTTTTTTAGCAATGGAGTACGAACAAAAATAAAAAAAATCGTAATTTCATGGGCATTTGTCAGTGCCTGCCATTATATATTTTTTTACCTCTTCTATCAGTTCGTATAGGTCATACTGAGAACACAGTGCCCCAGTGGCCTAATGGATAAGATACTGTACTCCTGAGTCAGGGATTGTGGGTCCAATCTTGGGTGGTTGGAAGCAGAGTGGCGCAGTGGATGCGTGCTGGGCCCATAACCCAGAGGTCGATGGATCGAAACCATCCTCTGCTAACCTGTTTTTTTAGCAATGGAGTACGAACAAAAATAAAAAATTCGTAATTTCATGGGCATTTGTCAGTGCCTGCCATTATATATTTTTTTACCTCTTCTATCAGTTCGTATAGGTCACACTGAGAACACAGTGCCCCAGTGGCCTAATGGATAAGATACTGTACTCCTAAGTCAGGGTTTGTGGGTCCAATCTTGGGTGGTTGGAAGCAGAGTGGCGCAGCGGAAGCGTGCTGGGCCCATAACCCAGAGGTCGATGGTTCGAAACCATCCTCTGCTAACCTGTTTTTTTTAGCAATTGAGTACGAACAAAAATAAAAAAAATCGTAATTTCATGACATTTGTCAGTGCCTGCCATTATATATTTTTTTACCTCTTCTATCAGATCGTATAGGTCATACTGAGAACACAGTGCCCCAGTGGCCTACTGGATAAGGCACTGGCCTCCTAAGCCAGGGATTGTGGGTTCAAGTCCCAACTGGGGTGGTTGGAAGCAGAGTGGCGCAGCGGAAGCGTGCTGGGCCCGTAACCCAGAGGTCGATGGATCGAAACCATCCTCTGCTAACATGTTTTTTTAGCAATGGAGTATGAACAAAAATAAAAAATTCGTAATTTCATGGGCATTTGTCAGTGCCTGCCATTATATATTTTTTTACCTCTTCTATCAGTTCGTATAGGTCATACTGAGAACACAGTGCCCCAGTGGCCTGATGGATAAGGCACTTGCCTCCTAAGCCAGGGATTGTGGGTTCAAGTCCCATCTGGGGTGGTTGGAAGCAGAGTGGCGCAGCGGAAGCGTGCTGGGCCCATAACCCAGAGGTCGATGGATCGAAACCATCCTCTGCTGACATGTTTTTTTAGCAATGGAGTATGAACAAAAATAAAAAATTCGTAATTTCATGGGCATTTGTCAGTGCCTGCCATTATATATTTTTTTACCTCTTCTATCAGTTCGTATAGGTCATACTGAGAACACAGTGCCCCAGTGGCCTAATGGATAAGGCACTTGCCTCCTAAGCCAGGGATTGTGGGTTCAAGTCCCATCAGGGGTGGTTGGAAGCAGAGTGGCCCAGCGGAAGCGTGCTGGGCCCATAACCCAGAGGTCGATGGATCGAAACCATCCTCTGCTAACCTGTTTTTTTTAGCAATGGAGTACGAACAAAAATAAAAAAAATCGTAATTTCATGGGCATTTGTCAGTGCCTGCCATTATATATTTTTTTACCTCTTCTATCAGTTCGTATAGGTCATACTGAGAACACAGTGCCCCAGTGGACTACTGGATAAGGCACTAGCCTCCTAAGCCAGGGATTGTGGGTTCAAGTCCCATCTGGGGTGGTTGGAAGCAGAGTGGCGCAGCGGAAGCGTGCTGGGCCCATAACCCAGAGGTCGATGGATCGAAACCATCCTCTGCTAACCTGTTTTTTTTAGCAATGGAGTACGAACAAAAATAAAAAATTCGTAATTTCATGGGCATTTGTCAGTGCCTGCCATTATATATTTTTTTACCTCTTCTATCAGTTCGTATAGGTCATACTGAGAACACAGTGCCCCAGTGGCCTACTGGATAAGGCACTAGCCTCCTAAGCCAGGGATTGTGGGTTCAAGTCCCATCTGGGGTGGTTGGAAGCAGAGTGGCGCAACGGAAGCGTGCTGGGCCCATAACCCAGAGGTCGATGGACCGAAACCATCCTCTGCTAACATGTTTTTTTAGCAATGGAGTATGAACAAAAATAAAAAATTCGTAATTTCATGGGCATTTGTCAGTGCCTGCCATTATATATTTTTTTACCTCTTCTATCAGTTCGTATAGGTCATACTGAGAACACAGTGCCCCAGTGGCCTAATGGATAAGATACTGTACTCCTAAGTCAGGGATTGTGGGTCCAATCTTGGGTGGTTGGAAGCAGAGTGGCGCAGTGGATGCGTGCTGGGCCCATCACCCAGAGGTCGATGGATCGAAACCATCCTCTGCTAACCTGTTTTTTTAGCAATGGAGTACGAACAAAAATAAAAAAATCGTAATTTCATGGGCATTTGTCAGTGCCTGCCATTATATATTTTTTTACCTCTTCTATCAGTTCGTATAGGTCACACTGAGAACACAGTGCCCCAGTGGCCTAATGGATAAGATACTGTACTCCTAAGTCAGGGTTTGTGGGTCCCATCTGGGGTGGTTGGAAGCAGAGTGGCGCAACGGAAGCGTGCTGGGCCCATAACCCAGAGGTCGATGGACCGAAACCATCCTCTGCTAACCTGTTTTTTTAGCAATGGAGTATGAACAAAAATAAAAAATTCGTAATTTCATGGGCATTTGTCAGTGCCTGCCATTATATATTTTTTTACCTCTTCTATCAGTTCGTATAGGTCATACTGAGAACACAGTGCCCCAGTGGCCTAATGGATAAGATACTGTACTCCTAAGTCAGGGATTGTGGGTCCAATCTTGGGTGGTTGGAAGCAGAGTGGCGCAGTGGATGCGTGCTGGGCCCATCACCCAGAGGTCGATGGATCGAAACCATCCTCTGCTAACCTGTTTTTTTAGCAATGGAGTACGAACAAAAATAAAAAATTCGTAATTTCATGGGCATTTGTCAGTGCCTGCCATTATATATTTTTTTACCTCTTCTATCAGTTCGTATAGGTCACACTGAGAACACAGTGCCCCAGTGGCCTAATGGATAAGATACTGTACTCCTAAGTCAGGGTTTGTGGGTCCAATCTTGGGCTGTTGGAAGCAGAGTGGCGCAGCGGAAGCGTGCTGGGCCCATAACCCAGAGGTCGATGGATCGAAACCATCCTCTGCTAACCTGTTTTTTTAGCAATGGAGTACGAACAAAAAAAAAAAATTCGTAATTTCATGGGCATTTGTCAGTGCCTACCATTATATATTTTTTTACCTCTTCTATCAGTTCGTATAGGTCACACTGAGAACACAGTGCCCCAGTGGACTACTGGATAAGGCACTAGCCTCCTAAGCCAGGGATTGTGGGTTCAAGTCCCATCTGGGGTGGTTGGAAGCAGAGTGGCGCAGCGGAAGCGTGCTGGGCCCATAACCCAGAGGTCGATGGATCGAAACCATCCTCTGCTAACCTGTTTTTTTTAGCAATGGACTACGAACAAAAATAAAAAATTCGTAATTTCATGGGCATTTGTCAGTGCCTGCCATTATATATTTTTTTACCTCTTCTATCAGTTCGTATAGGTCATACTGAGAACACAGTGCCCCAGTGGCCTACTGGATAAGGCACTAGCCTCCTAAGCCAGGGATTGTGGGTTCAAGTCCCATCTGGGGTGGTTGGAAGCAGAGTGGCGCAACGGAAGCGTGCTGGGCCCATAACCCAGAGGTCGATGGACCGAAACCATCCTCTGCTAACATGTTTTTTTAGCAATGGAGTATGAACAAAAATAAAAAATTCGTAATTTCATGGGCATTTGTCAGTGCCTGCCATTATATATTTTTTTACCTCTTCTATCAGTTCGTATAGGTCATACTGAGAACACAGTGCCCCAGTGGCCTAATGGATAAGATACTGTACTCCTAAGTCAGGGATTGTGGGTCCAATCTTGGGTGGTTGGAAGCAGAGTGGCGCAGTGGATGCGTGCTGGGCCCATCACCCAGAGGTCGATGGATCGAAACCATCCTCTGCTAACCTGTTTTTTTAGCAATGGAGTACGAACAAAAATAAAAAATTCGTAATTTCATGGGCATTTGTCAGTGCCTGCCATTATATATTTTTTTACCTCTTCTATCAGTTCGTATAGGTCACACTGAGAACACAGTGCCCCAGTGGCCTAATGGATAAGATACTGTACTCCTAAGTCAGGGTTTGTGGGTCCCATCTGGGGTGGTTGGAAGCAGAGTGGCGCAACGGAAGCGTGCTGGGCCCATAACCCAGAGGTCGATGGACCGAAACCATCCTCTGCTAACATGTTTTTTTAGCAATGGAGTATGAACAAAAATAAAAAATTCGTAATTTCATGGGCATTTGTCAGTGCCTGCCATTATATATTTTTTTACCTCTTCTATCAGTTCGTATAGGTCATACTGAGAACACAGTGCCCCAGTGGCCTAATGGATAAGATACTGTACTCCTAAGTCAGGGATTGTGGGTCCAATCTTGGGTGGTTGGAAGCAGAGTGGCGCAGTGGATGCGTGCTGGGCCCATCACCCAGAGGTCGATGGATCGAAACCATCCTCTGCTAACCTGTTTTTTTAGCAATGGAGTACGAACAAAAATAAAAAATTCGTAATTTCATGGGCATTTGTCAGTGCCTGCCATTATATATTTTTTTACCTCTTCTATCAGTTCGTATAGGTCACACTGAGAACACAGTGCCCCAGTGGCCTAATGGAAAAGATACTGTACTCCTAAGTCAGGGTTTGTGGGTCCAATCTTGGGCTGTTGGAAGCAGAGTGGCGCAGCGGAAGCGTGCTGGGCCCATAACCCAGAGGTCGATGGATCGAAACCATCCTCTGCTAACCTGTTTTTTTAGCAATGGAGTACGAACAAAAATAAAAAATTCGTAATTTCATGGGCATTTGTCAGTGCCTACCATTATATATTTTTTTACCTCTTCTATCAGTTCGTATAGGTCATACTGAGAACACAGTGCCCCAGTGGACTACTGGATAAGGCACTAGCCTCCTAAGCCAGGGATTGTGGGTTCAAGTCCCATCTGGGGTGGTTGGAAGCAGAGTGGCGCAGCGGAAGCGTGCTGGGCCCATAACCCAGAGGTCGATGGATCGAAACCATCCTCTGCTAACCTGTTTTTTTTAGCAATGGAGTACGAACAAAAATAAAAAATTCGTAATTTCATGGGCATTTGTCAGTGCCTGCCATTATATATTTTTTTACCTCTTCTATCAGTTCGTATAGGTCATACTGAGAACACAGTGCCCCAGTGGCCTACTGGATAAGGCACTAGCCTCCTAAGCCAGGGATTGTGGGTTCAAGTCCCATCTGGGGTGGTTGGAAGCAGAGTGGCGCAACGGAAGCGTGCTGGGCCCATAACCCAGAGGTCGATGGACCGAAACCATCCTCTGCTAACATGTTTTTTTAGCAATGGAGTATGAACAAAAATAAAAAAATCGTAATTTCATGGGCATTTGTCAGTGCCTGCCATTATATATTTTTTTACCTCTTCTATCAGTTCGTATAGGTCATACTGAGAACACAGTGCCCCAGTGGCCTAATGGATAAGATACTGTACTCCTAAGTCAGGGATTGTGGGTCCAATCTTGGGTGGTTGGAAGCAGAGTGGCGCAGTGGATGCGTGCTGGGCCCATCACCCAGAGGTCGATGGATCGAAACCATCCTCTGCTAACCTGTTTTTTTAGCAATGGAGTACGAACAAAAATAAAAAATTCGTAATTTCATGGGCATTTGTCAGTGCCTGCCATTATATATTTTTTTACCTCTTCTATCAGTTCGTATAGGTCACACTGAGAACACAGTGCCCCAGTGGCCTAATGGATAAGATACTGTACTCCTAAGTCAGGGTTTGTGGGTCCCATCTGGGGTGGTTGGAAGCAGAGTGGCGCAACGGAAGCGTGCTGGGCCCATAACCCAGAGGTCGATGGACCGAAACCATCCTCTGCTAACATGTTTTTTTAGCAATGGAGTATGAACAAAAATAAAAAATTCGTAATTTCATGGGCATTTGTCAGTGCCTGCCATTATATATTTTTTTACCTCTTCTATCAGTTCGTATAGGTCATACTGAGAACACAGTGCCCCAGTGGCCTAATGGATAAGATACTGTACTCCTAAGTCAGGGATTGTGGGTCCAATCTTGGGTGGTTGGAAGCAGAGTGGCGCAGTGGATGCGTGCTGGGCCCATCACCCAGAGGTCGATGGATCGAAACCATCCTCTGCTAACCTGTTTTTTTAGCAATGGAGTACGAACAAAAATAAAAAATTCGTAATTTCATGGGCATTTGTCAGTGCCTGCCATTATATATTTTTTTACCTCTTCTATCAGTTCGTATAGGTCACACTGAGAACACAGTGCCCCAGTGGCCTAATGGATAAGATACTGTACTCCTAAGTCAGGGTTTGTGGGTCCAATCTTGGGCTGTTGGAAGCAGAGTGGCGCAGCGGAAGCGTGCTGGGCCCATAACCCAGAGGTCGATGGATCGAAACCATCCTCTGCTAACCTGTTTTTTTAGCAATGGAGTATGAACAAAAATAAAAAAATCGTAATTTCATGGGCATTTGTCAGTGCCTGCCATTATATATTTTTTTACCTCTTCTATCAGTTCGTATAGGTCATACTGAGAACACAGTGCCCCAGTGGCCTAATGGATAAGATACTGTACTCCTAAGTCAGGGATTGTGGGTCCAATCTTGGGTGGTTGGAAGCAGAGTGGCGCAGTGGATGCGTGCTGGGCCCATCACCCAGAGGTCGATGGATCGAAACCATCCTCTGCTAACCTGTTTTTTTAGCAATGGAGTACGAACAAAAATAAAAAATTCGTAATTTCATGGGCATTTGTCAGTGCCTGCCATTATATATTTTTTTACCTCTTCTATCAGTTCGTATAGGTCACACTGAGAACACAGTGCCCCAGTGGCCTAATGGATAAGATACTGTACTCCTAAGTCAGGGTTTGTGGGTCCCATCTGGGGTGGTTGGAAGCAGAGTGGCGCAACGGAAGCGTGCTGGGCCCATAACCCAGAGGTCGATGGACCGAAACCATCCTCTGCTAACATGTTTTTTTAGCAATGGAGTATGAACAAAAATAAAAAATTCGTAATTTCATGGGCATTTGTCAGTGCCTGCCATTATATATTTTTTTACCTCTTCTATCAGTTCGTATAGGTCATACTGAGAACACAGTGCCCCAGTGGCCTAATGGATAAGATACTGTACTCCTAAGTCAGGGATTGTGGGTCCAATCTTGGGTGGTTGGAAGCAGAGTGGCGCAGTGGATGCGTGCTGGGCCCATCACCCAGAGGTCGATGGATCGAAACCATCCTCTGCTAACCTGTTTTTTTAGCAATGGAGTACGAACAAAAATAAAAAATTCGTAATTTCATGGGCATTTGTCAGTGCCTGCCATTATATATTTTTTTACCTCTTCTATCAGTTCGTATAGGTCACACTGAGAACACAGTGCCCCAGTGGCCTAATGGATAAGATACTGTACTCCTAAGTCAGGGTTTGTGGGTCCAATCTTGGGCTGTTGGAAGCAGAGTGGCGCAGCGGAAGCGTGCTGGGCCCATAACCCAGAGGTCGATGGATCGAAACCATCCTCTGCTAACCTGTTTTTTTAGCAATGGAGTACGAACAAAAATAAAAAATTCGTAATTTCATGGGCATTTGTCAGTGCCTGCCATTATATATTTTTTAACCTCTTCTATCAGTTCGTATAGGTCACACTGAGAACACAGTGCCCCAGTGGCCTAATGGATAAGATACTGTACTCCTAAGTCAGGGTTTGTGGGTCCAATCTTGGGCTGTTGGAAGCAGAGTGGCGCAGCGGAAGCGTGCTGGGCCCATAACCCAGAGGTCGATGGTTCGAAACCATCCTCTGCTAACCTGTTTTTTTTAGCAATGGAGTACGAACAAAAATAAAAAAAAACGTAATTTCATGACATTTGTCAGTGCCTGCCATTATATATTTTTTTACCTCTTCTATCAGTTCGTATAGGTCATACTGAGAACACAGTGCCCCAGTGGCCTAATGGATAAGGCACTGGCCTCCTAAGCCAGGGATTGTGGGTTCAAGTCCCATCTGGGGTGGTTGGAAGCAGAGTGGCGCAGCGGAAGCGTGCTGGGCCCATAACCCAGAGGTCGATGGATCGAAACCATCCTCTGCTAACCTGTTTTTTTTAGCAATGGAGTACGAACAAAAATAAAAAATTCGTAATTTCATGGGCATTTGTCAGTGCCTGCCATTATATATTTTTTTACCTCTTCTATCAGTTCGTATAGGTCATACTGAGAACACAGTGCCCCAGTGGCGTACTGGATAAGGCACTAGCCTCCTAAGCCAGGGATTGTGGGTTCAAGTCCCATCTGGGGTGGTTGGAAGCAGAGTGGCGCAACGGAAGCGTGCTGGGCCCATAACCCAGAGGTCGATGGACCGAAACCATCCTCTGCTAACATGTTTTTTTAGCAATGGAGTATGAACAAAAATAAAAAATTCGTAATTTCATGGGCATTTGTCAGTGCCTGCCATTATATATTTTTTTACCTCTTCTATCAGTTCGTATAGGTCATACTGAGAACACAGTGCCCCAGTGGCCTAATGGATAAGATACTGTACTCCTAAGTCAGGGATTGTGGGTCCAATCTTGGGTGGTTGGAAGCAGAGTGGCGCAGTGGATGCGTGCTGGGCCCATCACCCAGAGGTCGATGGATCAAAACCATCCTCTGCTAACCTGTTTTTTTAGCAATGGAGTACGAACAAAAATAAAAAATTCGTAATTTCATGGGCATTTGTCAGTGCCTGCCATTATATATTTTTTTACCTCTTCTATCAGTTCGTATAGGTCACACTGAGAACACAGTGCCCCAGTGGCCTAATGGATAAGATACTGTACTCCTAAGTCAGGGTTTGTGGGTCCAATCTTGGGCTGTTGGAAGCAGAGTGGCGCAGCGGAAGCGTGCTGGGCCCATAACCCAGAGGTCGATGGTTCGAAACCATCCTCTGCTAACCTGTTTTTTTTAGCAATGGAGTACGAACAAAAATAAAAAAAAACGTAATTTCATGACATTTGTCAGTGCCTGCCATTATATATTTTTTTACCTCTTCTATCAGATCGTATAGGTCATACTGAGAACACAGTGCCCCAGTGGCCTACTGGATAAGGCACTGGCCTCCTAAGCCAGGGATTGTGGGTTCAAGTCCCAACTGGGGTGGTTGGAAGCAGAGTGGCGCAGCGGAAGCGTGCTGGGCCCATAACCCAGAGGTCGATGGATCGAAACCATCCTCTGCTAACCTGTTTTTTTTAGCAATGGAGTACGAACAAAAATAAAAAAAATCGTAATTTCATGTGCATTTGTCAGTGCCTGCAATTATATATTTTTTTACCTCTTCTATCAGTTCGTATAGGTCATACTGAGAACACAGTGCCCCAGTGGACTACTGGATAAGGCACTAGCCTCCTAAGCCAGGGATTGTGGGTTCAAGTCCCATCTGGGGTGGTTGGAAGCAGAGTGGCGCAGCGGAAGCGTGCTGGGCCCATAACCCAGAGGTCGATGGATCGAAACCATCCTCTGCTAACCTGTTTTTTTTAGCAATGGAGTACGAACAAAAATAAAAAATTCGTAATTTCATGGGCATTTGTCAGTGCCTGCCATTATATATTTTTTTACCTCTTCTATCAGTTCGTATAGGTCATACTGAGAACACAGTGCCCCAGTGGCCTACTGGATAAGGCACTAGCCTCCTAAGCCAGGGATTGTGGGTTCAAGTCCCATCTGGGGTGGTTGGAAGCAGAGTGGCGCAACGGAAGCGTGCTGGGCCCATAACCCAGAGGTCGATGGACCGAAACCATCCTCTGCTAACATGTTTTTTTAGCAATGGAGTATGAACAAAAATAAAAAATTCGTAATTTCATGGGCATTTGTCAGTGCCTGCCATTATATATTTTTTTACCTCTTCTATCAGTTCGTATAGGTCATACTGAGAACACAGTACCCCAGTGGCCTAATGGATAAGATACTGTACTCCTAAGTCAGGGATTGTGGGTCCAATCTTGGGTGGTTGGAAGCAGAGTGGCGCAGTGGATGCGTGCTGGGCCTATCACCCAGAGGTCGATGGATCGAAACCATCCTCTGCTAACCTGTTTTTTTAGCAATGGAGTACGAACAAAAATAAAAAATTCGTAATTTCATGGGCATTTGTCAGTGCCTGCCATTATATATTTTTTTACCTCTTCTATCAGTTCGTATAGGTCATACTGAGAACACAGTGCCCCAGTGGCCTAATGGATAAGATACTGTACTCCTAAGTCAGCGTTTGTGGGTCCAATCTTGGGTGGTTGGAAGCAGAGTGGCGCAGCGGAAGCGTGCTGGGCCCATAACCCAGAGGTCGATGGATCGAAACCATCCTCTGCTAACCTATTTTTTTTAACAATGGAGTACGAACAAAAATAAAAAAAATCGTAATTTCATGTGCATTTGTCAGTGCCTGCAATTATATATTTTTTTACCTCTTCTATCAGTTCGTATAGGTCATACTGAGAACACAGTGCCCCAGTGGCCTAATGGATAAGGCACTGGCCTCCTAAGCCAGGGATTGTGGGTTCAAGTCCCATCTGGGGTGGTTGGAAGCAGAGTGGCGCATCGGAAGCGTGCTGGGCCCATAACCCAGAGGTCGATGGATCGAAACCATCCTCTGCTAACCTGTTTTTTTTAGCAATGGAGTACGAACAAAAATAAAAAAAATCGTAATTTCATGTGCATTTGTCAGTGCCTGCAATTATATATTTTTTTACCTCTTCTATCAGTTCGTATAGGTCATACTGAGAACACAGTGCCCCAGTGGCCTAATGGATAAGGCACTGGCCTCCTAAGCCAGGGATTGTGGGTTCAAGTCCCATCTGGGGTGGTTGGAAGCAGAGTGGCGCAGCGGAAGCGTGCTGGGCCCATAACCCAGAGGTCGATGGATAGAAACCATCCTCTACTAACCTGTTTTTTTTAGCAATGGAGTACGAACAAAAATAAAAAAAATCGTAATTTCATGGGCATTTGTCAGTGCCTGCCATTATATATTTTTTTACCTCTTCTATCAGTTCGTATAGGTCACACTGAGAACAAAGTGCCCCAGTTGCCTAATGGATAAGATACTGTACTCCTAAGTCAGGGTTTGTGGGTCCAATCTTGGGTGGTTGGAAGCAGAGTGGCGCAGCGGAAGCGTGCTGGGCCCATAACCCAGAGGTCGATGGATCGAAACCATCCTCTGCTAACCTGTTTTTTTAGCAATGGAGTACGAACAAAAATAAAAAATTCGTAATTTCATGGGCATTTGTCAGTGCCTGCCATTATATATGTTTTTACCTCTTCTATCAGTTCATATAGGTCATACTGATAACACAGTGCCCCAGTGGCCTAATGGATAAGATACTGTACTCCTAAGTCAGGGTTTGTGGGTCCAATCTTGGGTGGTTGGAAGCAGAGTGGCGCAGCGGAAGCGTGCTTGGCCCATAACCCAGAGGTCGATGGATCGAAACCATCATCTGCTAACCTTTTTTTTTAGCAATGGAGTACGAACAAAAATAAAAAAATCGTAATTTCATGGGCATTTGTCAGTGCCTGCCATTATATATTTTTTTACCTCTTCTATCAGTTCGTATAGGTCACACTGAGAACACAGTGCCCCAGTTGCCTAATGGATAAGGCACTGGCCTCCTAAGCCAGGGATTGTGGGTTCAAGTCCCATCTGGGGTGGTTGGAAGCAGAGTGGCGCATCGGAAGCGTGCTGGGCCCATAACCCAGAGGTCGATGGATCGAAACCATCCTCTGCTAACCTGTTTTTTTTAGCAATGGAGTACGAACAAAAATAAAAAAAATCGTAATTTCATGTGCATTTGTCAGTGCCTGCTATTATATATTTTTTTACCTCTTCTATCAGTTCGTATAGGTCATACTGAGAACACAGTGCCCCAGTGGCCTAATGGATAAGGCACTGGCCTCCTAAGCCAGGGATTGTGGGTTCAAGTCCCATCTGGGGTGGTTGGAAGCAGAGTGGCGCAGCGGAAGCGTGCTGGGCCCATAACCCAGAGGTCGATGGATAGAAACCATCCTCTACTAACCTGTTTTTTTTAGCAATGGAGTACGAACAAAAATAAAAAAAATCGTAATTTCATGGGCATTTGTCAGTGCCTGCCATTATATATTTTTTTACCTCTTCTATCAGTTCGTATAGGTCACACTGAGAACAAAGTGCCCCAGTTGCCTAATGGATAAGATACTGTACTCCTAAGTCAGGGTTTGTGGGTCCAATCTTGGGTGGTTGGAAGCAGAGTGGCGCAGCGGAAGCGTGCTGGGCCCATAACCCAGAGGTCGATGGATCGAAACCATCCTCTGCTAACCTGTTTTTTTAGCAATGGAGTACGAACAAAAATAAAAAATTCGTAATTTCATGGGCATTTGTCAGTGCCTGCCATTATATATGTTTTTACCTCTTCTATCAGTTCATATAGGTCATACTGATAACACAGTGCCCCAGTGGCCTAATGGATAAGATACTGTACTCCTAAGTCAGGGTTTGTGGGTCCAATCTTGGGTGGTTGGAAGCAGAGTGGCGCAGCGGAAGCGTGCTTGGCCCATAACCCAGAGGTCGATGGATCGAAACCATCATCTGCTAACCTTTTTTTTTAGCAATGGAGTACGAACAAAAATAAAAAAATCGTAATTTCATGGGCATTTGTCAGTGCCTGCCATTATATATTTTTTTACCTCTTCTATCAGTTCGTATAGGTCACACTGAGAACACAGTGCCCCAGTTGCCTAATGGATAAGATACTGTACTCCTAAGTCAGGGTTTGTGGGTCCAATCTTGGGTGGTTGGAAGCAGAGTGGCGCAGCGGAAGCGTGCTGGGCCCATAACCCAGAGGTCGATGGATCGAAACCATAGTCTGCTAACCTGTTTTTTTAGCAATGGAGTACGAACAAAAATAAAAAATTCGTAATTTCATGGGCATTTGTCAGTGCCTGCCATTATATATGTTTTTACCTCTTCTATCAGTTCATATAGGTCATACTGATAACACAGTGCCCCAGTGGCCTAATGGATAAGATACTGTACTCCTAAGTCAGGGTTTGTGGGTCCAATCTTGGGTGGTTGGAAGCAGAGTGGAGCAGCGGAAGCGTGCTGGGCCCATAACCCAGAGGTCGATGGATCGAAACCATCATCTGCTTACCTGTTTTTTTAGCAATGGAGTACGAACAAAAATAAAAAAATCGTAATTTCATGGGCATTTGTCAGTGCCTGCCATTATATATTTTTTTACCTCTTCTATCAGTTCGTATAGGTCATACTGAGAACACAGTGCCCCAGTGGCCTAATGGATAAGGCACTGGCCTCCTAAGCCAGGGATTGTGGGTTCAAGTCCCATCTGGGGTGGTTGGAAGCAGAGTGGCGCAGCGGAAGCGTGCTGGGCCCATAACCCAGAGGTCGATGGATCGAAACCATCCTCTGCTAACCTGTTTTTTTTAGCAATGGAGTACGAACAAAAATAAAAAAAATCGTAATTTCATGGGCATTTGTCAGTGCCTGCCATTATATATTTTTTTACCTCTTCTATCAGTTCGTATAGGTCACACTGAGAACAAAGTGCCCCAGTTGCCTAATGGATAAGATACTGTACTCCTAAGTCAGGGTTTGTGGGTCCAATCTTGGGTGGTTGGAAGCAGAGTGGCGCAGCGGAAGCGTGCTGGGCCCATAACCCAGAGGTCGATGGATCGAAACCATCCTCTGCTAACCTGTTTTTTTAGCAATGGAGTACGAACAAAAATAAAAAATTCGTAATTTCATGGGCATTTGTCAGTGCCTGCCATTATATATGTTTTTACCTCTTCTATCAGTTCATATAGGTCATACTGATAACACAGTGCCCCAGTGGCCTAATGGATAAGATACTGTACTCCTAAGTCAGGGTTTGTGGGTCCAATCTTGGGTGGTTGGAAGCAGAGTGGCGCAGCGGAAGCGTGCTTGGCCCATAACCCAGAGGTCGATGGATCGAAACCATCCTCTGCTAACCTGTTTTTTTTAGCAATGGAGTACGAACAAAAATAAAAAAAATCGTAATTTCATGTGCATTTGTCAGTGCCTGCAATTATATATTTTTTTACCTCTTCTATCAGTTCGTATAGGTCATACTGAGAACACAGTGCCCCAGTGGCCTAATGGATAAGGCACTGGCCTCCTAAGCCAGGGATTGTGGGTTCAAGTCCCATCTGGGGTGGTTGGAAGCAGAGTGGCGCAGCGGAAGCGTGCTGGGCCCATAACCCAGAGGTCGATGGATCGAAACCATCCTCTGCTAACCTGTTTTTTTTAGCAATGGAGTACGAACAAAAATAAAAAAAATCGTAATTTCATGGGCATTTGTCAGTGCCTGCCATTATATATTTTTTTACCTCTTCTATCAGTTCGTATAGGTCACACTGAGAACAAAGTGCCCCAGTTGCCTAATGGATAAGATACTGTACTCCTAAGTCAGGGTTTGTGGGTCCAATCTTGGGTGGTTGGAAGCAGAGTGGCGCAGCGGAAGCGTGCTGGGCCCATAACCCAAAGGTCGATGGATCGAAACCATCCTCTGCTAACCTGTTTTTTTAGCAATGGAGTACGAACAAAAATAAAAAATTCGTAATTTCATGGGCATTTGTCAGTGCCTGCCATTATATATGTTTTTACCTCTTCTATCAGTTCATATAGGTCATACTGATAACACAGTGCCCCAGTGGCCTAATGGATAAGATACTGTACTCCTAAGTCAGGGTTTGTGGGTCCAATCTTGGGTGGTTGGAAGCAGAGTGGCGCAGCGGAAGCGTGCTTGGCCCATAACCCAGAGGTCGATGGATCGAAACCATCATCTGCTAACCTTTTTTTTTAGCAATGGAGTACGAACAAAAATAAAAAAATCGTAATTTCATGGGCATTTGTCAGTGCCTGCCATTATATATTTTTTTACCTCTTCTATCAGTTCGTATAGGTCACACTGAGAACACAGTGCCCCAGTTGCCTAATGGATAAGATACTGTACTCCTAAGTCAGGGTTTGTGGGTCCAATCTTGGGTGGTTGGAAGCAGAGTGGCGCAGCGGAAGCGTGCTGGGCCCATAACCCAGAGGTCGATGGATCGAAACCATAGTCTGCTAACCTGTTTTTTTAGCAATGGAGTACGAACAAAAATAAAAAATTCGTAATTTCATGGGCATTTGTCAGTGCCTGCCATTATATATGTTTTTACCTCTTCTATCAGTTCATATAGGTCATACTGATAACACAGTGCCCCAGTGGCCTAATGGATAACCTGTTTGGGGTGCAAGCCCGACCTCGGACCGAAAATGACAACAGCTGCAGAGCGCGAAATTCAAAATCTATTTTTTAAAAATATTTAACTTTTACACATTAACAAGTCCAATACAGCATTTGAAAGATAAACATCTTGTCAATCCAGCCAACATGTCCGATTTTTTAAATGTTTTACAGAGAAAACACCACATATATTTATGTTAGCTCACCACCAAATACAAAAGTGGACAGACACGTATGAATTATGATTATGAAGTATGAATTATGATTGAAGTAGCATGCACAACCAACCGAAATAAACTAAAACCAACCTAAAGAGCCCAGAAAAAACGACCTCAGATGACAGTCATATAACATGTTACACAATAAATCTATGTTTTGTTCATAAAAAGTGCATATTTTAGCTATAAATCTGTTTTACATTGATGCTACCCAAAAATGCTAATACATAGCTACAGTCTGAATCCAGCCGGGAGTAGCCAGAGAAAATACATACACCAACGTCGGCTACTAATTACACCTCATAAAACATTTCAGAAAAACATATGGTGGATAACTAATGAAAGACAGATATCTTGTGAATACAGACAACATTTCCGATTTTTGAAGTGTTTTACAGCGAAAACACAATATATCGTTATATTAGCTAACATCATAAGCTAGCATAAGGCAGCATTGATTCTAGTCAAGCGCTAGCCTAGCATAGTTAGCAGCGTTAGCATTCAACAGTTCGACATATATATGAAAAAGCATCCCAAATTGGGTCTTATCTTTCTTGGTACTCCATCAGAATGTTGTAACGGGGTCCAATGTCCAGTAGAGTCTTTAGTTGGGTTCCAGAACGAATGATTTCCCTCTTTGGTTAGCTAGCACGGTAGCATTGCTGCGCCAGAAAGCGTTTCTTCAAAAAATTCTTCCGTCGTTTCACATCTAAAGTCCAGAATAAATTGCAATAATATAATTAAAGTATATTGAAAAAACAACCTTTAGGATGATTTTGTGACATGTAGCAAATAATATCGTAGTCAGGCATCATATTCAAAGTTATCTACCTTGTTCCAGAAGCCGAGATCTAATTATCCTTCGCGCCCGGATTTTTATTTTTACTGCGCAGGTTTTACAAGAAGTTCTGTTATTCAGTCCAGGGACGAGATATTCGACCCCTTTCAATTCTCACTTCCGCATTACAGTCTGACGTACGCCTCTGACGTGTCCCTATGGTCCCAAGTCAAATGGCCTTTTATAGAGAAGGTCTTAAAGAGACACATCGCATTTTGGGAAACTCAATTCGGCTGGGAAAATGGCTGTAAAAATATTTCTGTTCGACTTAGAGAAACAATTCAAACCTTTTTAGAAACTACAGACTGTTATCTATCCAACAGTAGTAAATATATGCATATTGGAAAATAAAAAGTTTCTTAGGAGGCCGTTTGAAAATGTGCACACATTTTCCAGTTTTTTCAATATTCAGCGTGCAGCCATAACAGGATAAGATACTGTACTCCTAAGTCAGGGTTTGTGGGTCCAATCTTGGGTGGTTGGAAGCAGAGTGGAGCAGCGGAAGCGTGCTGGGCCCATAACCCAGAGGTCGATGGATCGAAACCATCCTCTGCTAACATGTTTTTTTAGCAATGGAGTATGAACAAAAATAAAAAAAATCGTAATTTCATGGGCATTTGTCAGTGCCTGCCATTATATATTTTTTTACCTCTTCTATCAGTTCGTATAGGTCATACTGAGAACACAGTGCCCCAGTGGCCTAATGGACAAGATACTGTACTCCTAAGTCAGGGTTTGTGGGTCCAATCTTGGGTGGTTGGAAGCAGAGTGGCGCAGCCGAAGCGTGCTGGGCCCATAACCCAGAGGTCGATGGATCGAAACCATCTTCTGCTAACCTGTTTTTTTTAGCAATGGAGTACGAACAAAAATAAAAAAAATCGTAATTTCATGGGCATTTGTCAGTGCCTGCCATTATATATTTTTTTACCTCTTCTATCAGTTCGTATAGGTCATACTGAGAACACAGTGCCCCAGTGGCCTAATGGATAAGATACTGTACTCCTAAGTCAGGGTTTGTGGGTCCAATCTTGGGTGGTTGGAAGCAGAGTGGCGCAGCGGAAGCGTGCTGGGCCCATAACCCAGAGGTCGATGGATCGAAACCATCCTCTGCTAACCTATTTTTTTTAGCAATGGAGTACGAACAAAAATAAAAAAAATCGTAATTTCATGACATTTGTCAGTGCCTGCCATTATATATTTTTTTACCTCTTCTATCAGATCGTATAGGTCATACTGAGAACACAGTGCCCCAGTGGCCTACTGGATAAGGCACTGGCCTCCTAAGCCAGGGATTGTGGGTTCAAGTCCCATCTGGGGTGGTTGGAAGCAGAGTGGCGCAGCGGAAGCGTGCTGGGCCCATAACCCAGAGGTCGATGGATCGAAACCATCCTCTGCTAACATGTTTTTTTAGCAATGGAGTATGAACAAAAATAAAAAATTCGTAATTTCATGGGCATTTGTCAGTGCCTGCCATTATATATTTTTTTACCTCTTCTATCAGTTCGTATAGGTCATACTGAGAACACAGTGCCCCAGTGGCCTAATAGATAAGGCACTTGCCTCCTAAGCCAGGGATTGTGGGTTCAAGTCCCATCAGGGGTGGTTGGAAGCAGAGTGGCGCAGCGGAAGCGTGCTGGGCCCATAACCCAGAGGTCGATGGATCGAAACCATCCTCTGCTAACCTGTTTTTTTTAGCAATGGAGTACGAACAAAAATAAAAAAAATCGTAATTTCATGGGCATTTGTCAGTGCCTGCCATTTTATATTTTTTTACCTCTTCTATCAGTTCGTATAGGTCATACTGAGAACACAGTGCCCCAGTGGCCTAATGGATAAGGCACTCGCCTCCTAAGCCAGGGATTGTGGGTTTAAGTCCCATCTGGGGTGGTTGGAAGCAGAGTGGCGCAGCGGAAGCGTGCTGGGCCCATAACCCAGAGGTCGATGGATCGAAACCATCCTCTGCTAACCTGTTTTTTTTAGCAATGGAGTACGAACAAAAATAAAAAAAAATCGTAATTTCATGTGCATTTGTCAGTGCCTGCAATTATATATTTTTTTACCTCTTCTATCAGTTCGTATAGGTCATACTGAGAGCACAGTGCCCCAGTGGCCTACTGGATAATGCACTGGCCTCCTAAGCCAGGTATTGTGGTTTCAAGTCCCATCTGGGATGGTTGGAAGCAGAGTGGCGCAGCGGAAGCGTGCTGGGCCCATAACCCAGAGGTCGATGGATCGTAACCATCCTCTGCTAACATGTTTTTTTAGCAATGGAGTTTGAACAAAAATAAAAAATTCGTAATTTCATGGGCATTTGTCAGTGCCTGCCATTATATATTTTTTTACCTCTTCTATCAGTTCGTATAGGTCATACTGAGAACACAGTGCCCCAGTGGCCTAATAGATAAGGCACTTGCCTCCTAAGCCAGGGATTGTGGGTTCAAGTCCCATCAGGGGTGGTTGGAAGCAGAGTGGCGCAGCGGAAGCGTGCTGGGCCCATAACCCAGAGGTCGATGGATCGAAACCATCCTCTGCTAACCTGTTTTTTTTAGCAATGGAGTATGAACAAAAATAAAAAATTCGTAATTTCATGGGCATTTGTCAGTGCCTGCCATTGTATATTTTTTTACCTCTTCTATCAGTTCGTATAGGTCATACTGAGAACACAGTGCCCCAGTGGCCTAATGGATAAGGCACTCGCCTCCTAAGCCAGGGATTGTGGGTTCAAGTCCCATCTGGGGTGGTTGGAAGCAGAGTGGCGCAGCGGAAGCGTGCTGGGCCCATAACCCAGAGGTCGATGGATCGAAACCATCCTCTGCTAACCTGTTTTTTTTAGCAATGGAGTACGAACAAAAATAAAAAAAAATCGTAATTTCATGTGCATTTGTCAGTGCCTGCAATTATATATTTTTTTACCTCTTCTATCAGTTCGTATAGGTCATACTGAGAACACAGTGCCCCAGTGGCCTACTGGATAATGCACTGGCCTCCTAAGCCAGGTATTGTGGTTTCAAGTCCCATCTGGGATGGTTGGAAGCAGAGTGGCGCAGCGGAAGCGTGCTGGGCCCATAACCCAGAGGTCGATGGATCGAAACCATCCTCTGCTAACATGTTTTTTTAGCAATGGAGTACGAACAAAAATAAAAAATTCGTAATTTCATGGGCATTTGTCAGTGCCTGCCATTATATATTTTTTTACCTCTTCTATCAGTTCGTATAGGTCTTACTGAAAACACAGTGCCCCAGTGGCCTACTGGATAAGGCACTAGCCTCCTAAGCCAGGGATTGTGGGTTCAAGTCCCATCTGGGGTGGTTGGAAGCAGAGTGGGACAGCGGAAGCGTGCTGGGCCCATAACCCAGAGGTCGATGGATCGAAACCATCCTCTGCTAACATGTTTTTTTAGCAATGGAGTATGAACAAAAATAAAAAAATCGTAATTTCATGGGCATTTGTCAGTGCCTGCCATTATATATGTTTTTACCTCTTCTATCAGTTCGTATAGGTCATACTGAGAACACAGTGCCCCAGTGGCCTAATGGATAAGATACTGTACTCCTAAGTCAGGGATTGTGGGTCCAATCTTGGGTGGTTGGAAGCAGCGTGGCGCAGTGGATGCGTGCTGGGCCCATAACCCAGAGGTCGATGGATCGAAACCATCCTCTGCTAACCTGTTTTTTTAGCAATGGAGTACGAACAAAAATAAAAAATTCGTAATTTCATGGGCATTTGTCAGTGCCTGCCATTATATATTTTTTTACCTCTTCTATCAGTTCGTATAGGTCACACTGAGAACACAGTGCCCCAGTGGCCTAATGGATAAGATACTGTACTCCTAAGTCAGGGTTTGTGGGTCCAATCTTGGGTGGTTGGAAGCAGAGTGGCGCAGCGGAAGCGTAATGGGCCCATAACCCAGAGGTCGATGGATCGAAACAAACCTCAGCTAACCTGTTTTTTTTAGCAATGGAGTACGAACAAAAATAAAAAAAATCGTAATTTCATGTGCATTTGTCAGTGCCTGCAATTATATATTTTTTTACCTCTTCTATCAGTTCGTATAGGTCATACTGAGAACACAGTGCCCCAGTGGCCTACTGGATAATGCACTGGCCTCCTAAGCCAGGTATTGTGGTTTCAAGTCCCATCTGGGATGGTTGGAAGCAGAGTGGCGCAGCGGAAGCGTGCTGTGCCCATAACCCAGAGGTCGATGGATCGAAACCATCCTCTGCTAACATGTTTTTTTAGCAATGGAGTATGAACAAAAATAAAAAATTCGTAATTTCATGGGCATTTGTCAGTGCCTGCCATTATATATTTTTTTACCTCTTCTATCAGTTCGTATAGGTCTTACTGAGAACACAGTGCCCCAGTGGCCTAATGGATAAGACACTGGCCTCCTAAGCCAGGGATTGTGGGTTCAAGTCCCATCTGGGCTGGTTGTAAGCAGAGTGGCGCAGCGGAAGCGTGCTGGGCCCATAACCCAGAGGTCGATGGATCGAAACCATCCTCTGCTAACATGTTTTTTTAGCAATGGAGTATGAACAAAAATAAAAAATTCGTAATTTCATGGGCATTTGTCAGTGCCTGCCATTGTATATTTTTTTACCTCTTCTGTCAGTTCGTATAGGTCATACTGAGAACACAGTGCCCCAGTGGCCTAATGGATAAGATACTGTACTCCTAAGTCAGGGTTTGTGGGTCCAATCTTGGGTGGTTGGAAGCAGAGTGGCGCAGCGGAAGCGTGCTGGGCCCATAACCCAGAAGTCGATGGATCGAAACCATCCTCTGCTAACCTGTTTTTTTAGCAATGGAGTACGAACAAAAATAAAAAATTCGTAATTTCATGGGCATTTGTCAGTGCCTGCCATTATATATTTTTTTTACCTCTTCTATCAGTTCGTATAGGTCATACTGAGAACACAGTGCCCCAGTGGCCTAATGGATAAGGCACTAGCCTCCTAAGCCAGGGATTGTGGGTTCAAGTCCCATCTGGGGTGGTTGGAAGCAGAGTGGCGCAGCGGAAGCGTGCTGGGCCCATAACCCAGAGGTCGATGGATCGAAACCATCCTCTGCTAACCTGTTTTTTTAGCAATGGAGTACGAACAAAAATAAAAAATTCGTAATTTCATGGGCATTTGTCAGTGCCTGCCATTATATATTTTTTTACCTCTTCTATCAGTTCGTATAGGTCATACTGAGAACACAGTGCCCCAGTGGCCTAATGGATAAGATACTGTACTCCTAAGTCAGGGTTTGTGGGTCCAATCTTGGGTGGTTGGAAGCAGAGTGGCGCAGCGGAAGCGTGCTGGGCCCATAACCCAGAGGTCGATGGATCGAAACCATCCTCTGCTATCATGTTTTTTTAGCAATGGAGTATGAACAAAAATAAAAAATTCGTAATTTCATGGGCATTTGTCAGTGCCTGCCATTATATATTTTTTTACCTCTTCTATCAGTTCGTATAGGTCATACTGAGAACACAGTGCCCCAGTGGCCTAATGGATAAGGCACTCGCCTCCTAAGCCAGGGATTGTGGGTTCAAGTCCCATCTGGGGTGGTTGGAAGCAGAGTGGCGCAGCGGAAGCGTGCTGGGCCCATAACCCAGAGGTCGATGGATCGAAACCATCCTCTGCTAACCTGTTTTTTTTAGCAATGGAGTACGAACAAAAATAAAAAAAATCGTAATTTCATGGGCATTTGTCAGTGCCTGCCATTATATATTTTTTTACCTCTTCTATCAGTTCGTATAGGTCATACTGAGAACACAGTGCCCCAGTGGCCTACTGGATAAGGCACTAGCCTCCTAAGCCAGGGATTGTGGGTTCAAGTCCCATCTGGGGTGGTTGGAAGCAGAGTGGGACAGCGGAAGCGTGCTGGGCCCATAACCCAGAGGTCGATGGATCGAAAACATCCTCTGCTAACATGTTTTTTTAGCAATGGAGTATGAACAAAAATAAAAAAATCGTAATTTCATGGGCATTTGTCAGTGCCTGCCATTATATATTTTTTTACCTCTTCTATCAGTTCGTATAGGTCATACTGAGAACACAGTGCCCCAGTGGCCTAATGGATAAGATACTGTACTCCTAAGTCAGGGATTGTGGGTCCAATCTTGGGTGGTTGGAAGCAGCGTGGCGCAGTGGATGCGTGCTGGGCCCATAACCCAGAGGTCGATGGATCGAAACCATCCTCTGCTAACCTGTTTTTTTAGCAATGGAGTACGAACAAAAATAAAAAATTCGTAATTTCATGGGCATTTGTCAGTGCCTGCCATTATATATTTTTTTACCTCTTCTATCAGTTCGTATAGGTCACACTGAGAACACAGTGCCCCAGTGGCCTAATGGATAAGATACTGTACTCCTAAGTCAGGGTTTGTGGGTCCAATCTTGGGTGGTTGGAAGCAGAGTGGCGCAGCGGAAGCGTGCTGGGCCCATAACCCAGAGGTCGATGGATCGAAACCATCCTCTGCTAACCTGTTTTTTTTAGCAATGGAGTACGAACAAAAATAAAAAAAATCGTAATTTCATGTGCATTTGTCAGTGCCTGCAATTATATATTTTTTTACCTCTTCTATCAGTTCGTATAGGTCTTACTGAGAACACAGTGCCCCAGTGGCCTAATGGATAAGACACTGGCCTCCTAAGCCAGGGATTGTGGGTTCAAGTCCCATCTGGGCTGGTTGGAAGCAGAGTGGCGCAGCGGAAGCGTGCTGGGTCCATAACCCAGAGGTCGATGGTTCGAAACCATCCTCTGCTAACATATTTTTTTAGCAATGGAGTATGAACAAAAATAAAAAATTCGTAATTTCATGGGCATTTGTCAGTGCCTGCCATTATATATGTTTTTACCTCTTCTATCAGTTCATATAGGTCATACTGATAACACAGTGCCCCAGTGGCCTAATGGATAAGATACTGTACTCCTAAGTCAGGGTTTGTGGGTCCAATCTTGGGTGGTTGGAAGCAGAGTGGCGCAGCGGAAGCGTGCTGGGCCCATAACCCAGAAGTCGATGGATCGAAACCATCCTCTGCTAACCTGTTTTTTTAGCAATGGAGTACGAACAAAAATAAAAAATTCGTAATTTCATGGGCATTTGTCAGTGCCTGCCATTATATATTTTTTTACCTCTTCTATCAGTTCGTATAGGTCATACTGAGAACACAGTGCCCCAGTGGCCTAATGGATAAGGCACTAGCCTCCTAAGCCAGGGATTGTGGGTTCAAGTCCCATCTGGGGTGGTTGGAAGCAGAGTGGCGCAGCGGAAGCGTGCTGGGCCCATAACCCAGAGGTCGATGGATCGAAACCATCCTCTGCTAACATGTTTTTTTAGCAATGAACAAAAATAAAAAAATCGTAATTTCATGGGCATTTGTCAGTGCCTGCCATTATATATTTTTTTACCTCTTCTATCAGTTCGTATAGGTCATACTGAGAACACAGTGCCCCAGTGGCCTAATGGATAAGATACTGTACTCCTAAGTCAGGGATTGTGGGTCCAATCTTGGGTGGTTGGAAGCAGAGTGGCGCAGTGGATGCGTGCTGGGCCCATAACCCAGAGGTCGATGGATCGAAACCATCCTCTGCTAACCTGTTTTTTTAGCAATGGAGTACGAACAAAAATAAAAAATTCGTAATTTCATGGGCATTTGTCAGTGCCTGCCATTATATATTTTTTTACCTCTTCTATCAGTTCGTATAGGTCACACTGAGAACACAGTGCCCCAGTGGCCTAATGGATAAGATACTGTACTCCTAAGTCAGGGATTGTGGGTCCAATCTTAGGTGGTTGGAAGCAGAGTGGCGCAGCGGAAGCGTGCTGGGCCCATAACCCAGAGGTCGATGGATCGAAACCATCCTCTGCTAACCTGTTTTTTTTAGCAATGGAGTACGAACAAAAATAAAAAAAATTGTAATTTCATGTGCATTTGTCAGTGCCTGCAATTATATATTTTTTTACCTCTTCTATCAGTTCGTATAGGTCATACTGAGAACACAGTGCCCCAGTGGCCTACTGGATAATGCACTGGCCTCCTAAGCCAGGTATTGTGTGTTCAAGTCCCATCTGGGGTGGTTAGAAGCAGAGTGGCGCAGCGGAAGCGTGCTGGGCTCATAACCCAGAAGTCGATGGATCGAAACCATCCTCTGCTAACATGTTTTTTTAGCAATGGAGTATGAACAAAAATAAAAAATTCGTAATTTCATGGGCATTTGTCAGTGCCTGCCATTATATATGTTTTTACCTCTTCTATCAGTTCATATAGGTCATACTGATAACACAGTGCCCCAGTGGCCTAATGGATAAGATACTGTACTCCTAAGTCAGGGTTTTTGGGTCCAATCTTGGGTGGTTGGAAGCAGAGTGGCGCAGCGGAAGCGTGCTGGGCCCATAACCCAGAGGTCGATGGATCGAAACCATCATCTGCTAACCTGTTTTTTTAGCAATGGAGTACGAACAAAAATAAAAAATTCGTAATTTCATGGGCATTTGTCAGTGCCTGCCATTATATATTTTTTTACCTCTTCTATCAGTTCGTATAGGTCATACTGAGAACACAGTGCCCCAGTGGCCTAATGGATAAGGCACTGGCCTCCTAAGCCAGGGATTGTGGGTTCAAGTCCCATCTGGGCTGGTTGGAAGCAGAGTGGCGCAGAGGAAGTGTGCTGGGCCCATAACCCAGAGGTCGATGGATCGAAACCATCCGCTGCTAACATGTTTTTTTAGCAATGGAGTATGAACAAAAATAAAAAATTCGTAATTTCATGGGCATTTGTCAGTGCCTGCCATTATATATGTTTTTACCTCTTCTATCAGTTCATATAGGTCATACTGATAACACAGTGCCCCAGTGGCCTAATGGATAAGATACTGTACTCCTAAGTCAGGGTTTGTGGGTCCAATCTTGGGTGGTTGGAAGCAGAGTGGCGCAGCGGAAGCGTGCTGGGCCCATAACCCAGAAGTCGATGGATCGAAACCATCCTCTGCTAACCTGTTTTTTTAGCAATGGAGTACGAACAAAAATAAAAAATTCGTAATTTCATGGGCATTTGTCAGTGCCTGCCATTATATATTTTTTTACCTCTTCTATCAGTTCGTATAGGTCATACTGAGAACACAGTGCCCCAGTGGCCTAATGGATAAGGCACTAGCCTCCTAAGCCAGGGATTGTGGGTTCAAGTCCCATCTGGGGTGGTTGGAAGCAGAGTGGCGCAGCGGAAGCGTGCTGGGCCCATAACCCAGAGGTCGATGGATCGAAACCATCCTCTGCTAACATGTTTTTTTAGCAATGGAGTATGAACAAAAATAAAAAAATCGTAATTTCATGGGCATTTGTCAGTGCCTGCCATTATATATTTTTTTACCTCTTCTATCAGTTCGTATAGGTCATACTGAGAACACAGTGCCCCAGTGGCCTAATGGATAAGATACTGTACTCCTAAGTCAGGGATTGTGGGTCCAATCTTGGGTGGTTGGAAGCAGAGTGGCGCAGTGGATGCGTGCTGGGCCCATAACCCAGAGGTCGATGGATCGAAACCGTCCTCTGCTAACCTGTTTTTTTAGCAATGGAGTACGAACAAAAATAAAAAATTCGTAATTTCATGGGCATTTGTCAGTGCCTGCCATTATATATTTTTTTACCTCTTCTATCAGTTCGTATAGGTCACACTGAGAACACAGTGCCCCAGTGGCCTAATGGATAAGATACTGTACTCCTAAGTCAGGGATTGTGGGTCCAATCTTAGGTGGTTGGAAGCAGAGCGGCGCAGCGGAAGCGTGCTGGGCCCATAACCCAGAGGTCGATGGATCGAAACCATCCTCTGCTAACCTGTTTTTTTTAGCAATGGAGTACGAACAAAAATAAAAAAAAATGTAATTTCATGTGCATTTGTCAGTGCCTGCAATTATATATTTTTTTACCTCTTCTATCAGTTCGTATAGGTCATACTGAGAACACAGTGCCCCAGTGGCCTACTGGATAATGCACTGGCCTCCTAAGCCAGGTATTGTGTGTTCAAGTCCCATCTGGGGTTGTTGGAAGCAGAGTGGCGCAGCGGAAGCGTGCTGGGCCCATAACCCAGAAGTCGATGGATCGAAACCATCCTCTGCTAACATGTTTTTTTAGCAATGGAGTATGAACAAAAATAAAAAATTCGTAATTTCATGGGCATTTGTCAGTGCCTGCCATTATATATGTTTTTACCTCTTCTATCAGTTCATATAGGTCATACTGATAACACAGTGCCCCAGTGGCCTAATGGATAAGATACTGTACTCCTAAGTCAGGGTTTTTGGGTCCAATCTTGGGTGGTTGGAAGCAGAGTGGCGCAGCGGAAGCGTGCTGGGCCCATAACCCAGAGGTCGATGGATCGAAACCATCATCTGCTAACCTGTTTTTTTAGCAATGGAGTACGAACAAAAATAAAAAATTCGTAATTTCATGGGCATTTGTCAGTGCCTGCCATTATATATTTTTTTACCTCTTCTATCAGTTCGTATAGGTCATACTGAGAACACAGTGCCCCAGTGGCCTAATGGATAAGATACTGTACTCCTAAGTCAGGGATTGTGGGTCCAATCTTGGGTGGTTGGAAGCAGAGTGGCGCAGTGGATGCGTGCTGGGCCCATAACCCAGAGGTCGATGGATCGAAACCATCCTCTGCTAACCTGTTTTTTTAGCAATGGAGTACGAACAAAAATAAAAAATTCGTAATTTCATGGGCATTTGTCAGTGCCTGCCATTATATATTTTTTTACCTCTTCTATCAGTTCGTATAGGTCACACTGAGAACACAGTGCCCCAGTGGCCTAATGGATAAGATACTGTACTCCTAAGTCAGGGATTGTGGGTCCAATCTTAGGTGGTTGGAAGCAGAGTGGCGCAGCGGAAGCGTGCTGGGCCCATAACCCAGAGGTCGATGGATCGAAACCATCCTCTGCTAACCTGTTTTTTTTAGCAATGGAGTACGAACAAAAATAAAAAAAAATGTAATTTCATGTGCATTTGTCAGTGCCTGCAATTATATATTTTTTTACCTCTTCTATCAGTTCGTATAGGTCATACTGAGAACACAGTGCCCCAGTGGCCTACTGGATAATGCACTGGCCTCCTAAGCCAGGTATTGTGTGTTCAAGTCCCATCTGGGGTGGTTGGAAGCAGAGTGGCGCAGCGGAAGCGTGCTGGGCCCATAACCCAGAAGTCGATGGATCGAAACCATCCTCTGCTAACATGTTTTTTTAGCAATGGAGTATGAACAAAAATAAAAAATTCGTAATTTCATGGGCATTTGTCAGTGCCTGCCATTATATATGTTTTTACCTCTTCTATCAGTTCATATAGGTCATACTGATAACACAGTGCCCCAGTGGCCTAATGGATAAGATACTGTACTCCTAAGTCAGGGTTTTTGGGTCCAATCTTGGGTGGTTGGAAGCAGAGTGGCGCAGCGGAAGCGTGCTGGGCCCATAACCCAGAGGTCGATGGATTGAAACCATCATCTGCTAACCTGTTTTTTTAGCAATGGAGTACGAACAAAAATAAAAAATTCGTAATTTCATGGGCATTTGTCAGTGCCTGCCATTATATATTTTTTTACCTCTTCTATCAGTTCGTATAGGTCATACTGAGAACACAGTGCCCCAGTGGCCTAATGGATAAGGCACTGGCCTCCTAAGCCAGGGATTGTGGGTTCAAGTCCCATCTGGGCTGGTTGGAAGCAGAGTGGCGCAGAGGAAGCGTGCTGGACCCATAACCCAGAGGTCGATGGATCGAAACCATCCTCTGCTAACCTGTTTTTTTTAGCAATGGAGTACTAACAAAAATAAAAAAAATCGTAATTTCATGTGCATTTGTCAGTGCCTGCCATTATATATTTTTTTACCTCTTCTTTCAGTTCGTATAGGTCATACTGAGAACACAGTGCCCCAGTGGCCTACTGGATAAGGCACTGGCCTCCTAAGCCAGGGATTGTGGGTTCAAGTCCCATCTGGGGTGGTTGGAAGCAGAGTGGCGCAGCGGAAGCGTGCTGGGCCCATAACCCAGAGGTCGATGGATCGAAACCATCCTCTGCTAACATGTTTTTTTAGCAATGGAGTATGAGCAAAAATAAAAAAATCGTAATTTCATGGGCAGTGCCTGCCATTATATATTTTTTTACCTCTTCTATCAGTTCGTATAGGTCATACTGAGAACACAGTGCCCCAGTGGCCTAATGGATAAGATACTGTACTCCTAAGTCAGGGATTGTGGGTCCAATCTTGGGTGGTTGGAAGCAGAGTGGCGCAGTGGATGCGTGCTGGGCCCATAACCCAGATGTCGATGGATCGAAACCATCCTCTGCTAACCTGTTTTTTTAGCAATGGAGTACGAACAAAAATAAAAAATTTGTAATTTCATGGGCATTTGTCAGTGCCTGCCATTATATATTTTTTTACCTCTTCTATCAGTTCGTATAGGTCACACTGAGAACACATTGCCCCAGTGGCCTAATGGATAAGATACTGTACTCCTAAGTCAGGGTTTGTGGGTCCAATCTTGGGTGGTTGGAAGCAGAGTGGCGCAGCGGAAGCGTGCTGGGCCCATAACCCAGAGGTCGATGGATCGAAACCATCTTCTGCTAACCTGTTTTTTTTAGCAATGGAGTACGGACAAAAATAAAAAAAATCGTAATTTCATGGGCATTTGTCAGTGCCTGCCATTATATATTTTTTTACCTCTTCTATCAGTTCGTATAGGTCATACTGAGAACACAGTGCCCCAGTGGCCTAATGGACAAGATACTGTACTCCTAAGTCAGGGATTGTGGGTCCAATCTTGGGTGGTTGGAAGCAGAGTGGCGCAGTGGATGCGTGCTGGGCCCATAACCCAGAGGTCGATGGATCGAAACCATCCTCTGCTAACCTGTTCTTTTAGCAATGGAGTACGAACAAAAATAAAAAATTCGTAATTTCATGGGCATTTGTCAGTGCCTGCCATTATATATTTTTTTACCTCTTCTATCAGTTCGTATAGGTCACACTGAGAACACAGTGCCCCAGTGGCCTAATGGATAAGATACTGTACTCCTAAGTCAGGGTTTGTGGGTCCAATCTTGGGTGGTTGGAAGCAGACTGGCGCAGCGGAAGCGTGCTGGGCCCATAACCCAGAGGTCGATGGATCGAAACCATCCTCTGCTAACCTATTTTTTTTAGCAATGGAGTACGAACAAAAATAAAAAAAATCGTAATTTCATGGGCATTTGTCAGTGCCTGCCATTATATATTTTTTTACCTCTTCTATCAGTTCGTATAGGTCATACTGAGAACACAGTGCCCCAGTGGCCTAATGGACAAGATACTGTACTCCTAAGTCAGGGATTGTGGGTCCAAACTTGGGTGGTTGGAAGCAGAGTGGCGCAGTGGATGCGTGCTGGGCCCATAACCCAGAGGTCGATGGATCGAAACCATCCTCTGCTAACCTGTTCTTTTAGCAATGGAGTACGAACAAAAATAAAAAATTCGTAATTTCATGGGCATTTGTCAGTGCCTGCCATTATATATTTTTTTACCTCTTCTATCAGTTCGTATAGGTCACACTGAGAACACAGTGCCCCAGTGGCCTAATGGATAAGATACTGTACTCCTAAGTCAGGGTTTGTGGGTCCAATCTTGGGTGGTTGGAAGCAGACTGGCGCAGCGGAAGCGTGCTGGGCCCATAACCCAGAGGTCGATGGATCGAAACCATCCTCTGCTAACCTATTTTTTTTAGCAATGGAGTACGAACAAAAATAAAAAAAATCGTAATTTCATGACATTTGTCAGTGCCTGCCATTATATATTTTTTTACCTCTTCTATCAGATCGTATAGGTCATACTGAGAACACAGTGCCCCAGTGGCCTACTGGATAAGGCACTGGCCTCCTAAGCCAGGGATTGTGGGTTCAAGTCCCATCTGGGGTGGTTGGAAGCAGAGTGGCGCAGCGGAAGCGTGCTGGGCCCATAACCCAGAGGTCGATGGATCGAAACCATCCTCTGCTAACATGTTTTTTTAGCAATGGAGTATGAACAAAAATAAAAAATTCGCAATTTCATGGGCATTTGTCAGTGCCTGCCATTATATATTTTTTTACCTCTTCTATCAGTTCGTATAGGTCATACTGAGAACACAGTGCCCCAGTGGCCTAATAGATAAGGAACTTGCCTCCTAAGCCAGGGATTGTGGGTTCAAGTCCCTTCAGGGGTGGTTGGAAGCAGAGTGGCGCAGCGGAAGCGTGCTGGGCCCATAACCCAGAGGTCGATGGATCGAAACCATCCTCTGCTAACCTGTTTTTTTTAGCAATGGAGTACGAACAAAAATAAAAAAAATCGTAATTTCATGGGCATTTGTCAGTGCCTGCCATTTTATATTTTTTTACCTCTTCTATCAGTTCGTATAGGTCATACTGAGAACACAGTGCCCCAGTGGACTACTGGATAAGGCACTAGCCTCCTAAGCCAGGGATTGTGGGTTCAAGTCCCATCTGGGGTGGTTGGAAGCAGAGTGGCGCAGTGGATGCGTGCTGGGCCCATAACCCAGAGGTCGATGGATCGAAACCATCCTCTGCTAACCTGTTTTTTTAGCAATGGAGTACGAACAAAAATAAAAAATTCGTAATTTCATGGGCATTTGTCAGTGCCTGCCATTATATATTTTTTTACCTCTTCTATCAGTTCGTATAGGTCACACTGAGAACACAGTGCCCCAGTGGCCTAATGGATAAGATACTGTACTCCTAAGTCAGGGTTTGTGGGTCCAATCTTGGGTGGTTGGAAGCAGAGTGGCGCAGCGGAAGCGTGCTGGGCCCATAACCCAGAGGTCGATGGATCGAAACCATCTTCTGCTAACCTGTTTTTTTTAGCAATGGAGTACGAACAAAAATAAAAAAAATCGTAATTTCATGGGCATTTGTCAGTGCCTGCCATTATATATTTTTTACCTCTTCTATCAGTTCGTATAGGTCATACTGAGAACACAGTGCCCCAGTGGCCTAATGGATAAGATACTGTACTCCTGAGTCAGGGATTGTGTGTCCAATCTTGGGTGGTTGGAAGCAGAGTGGCGCAGTGGATGCGTGCTGGGCCCATAACCCAGAGGTCGATGGATCGAAACCATCCTCTGCTAACCTGTTTTTTTAGCAATGGAGTACGAACAAAAATAAAAAATTCGTAATTTCATGGGCATTTGTCAGTGCCTGCCATTATATATTTTTTTACCTCTTCTATCAGTTCGTATAGGTCACACTGAGAACACAGTGCCCCAGTGGCCTAATGGATAAGATACTGTACTCCTAAGTCAGGGTTTGTGGGTCCAATCTTGGGTGGTTGGAAGCAGAGTGGCGCAGCGGAAGCGTGCTGGGCCCATAACCCAGAGGTCGATGGATCGAAACCATCCTCTGCTAACCTGTTTTTTTTAGCAATGGAGTACGAACAAAAATAAAAAAAATCGTAATTTCTTGACATTTGTCAGTGCCTGCCATTATATATTTTTTTACCTCTTCTATCAGTTCGTATAGGTCATACTGAGAACACAGTGCCCCAGTGGCCTAATAGATAAGGAACTTGCTTCCTAAGCCAGGGATTGTGGGTTCAAGTCCCATCAGGGGTGGTTGGAAGCAGAGTGGCGCAGCGGAAGCGTGCTGGGCCCATAACCCAGAGGTCGATGGATCGAAACCATCCTCTGCTAACCTGTTTTTTTTAGCAATGGAGTACGAACAAAAATAAAAAAAATCGTAATTTCACGGGCATTTGTCAGTGCCTGCCATTTTATATTTTTTTACCTCTTCTATCAGTTCGTATAGGTCATACTGAGAAAACAGTGCCCCAGTGGACTACTGGATAAGGCACTAGCCTCCTAAGCCAGGGATTGTGGGTTCAAGTCCCATCTGGGGTGGTTGGAAGCAGAGTGGCGCAGTGGATGCGTGCTGGGCCCATAACCCAGAGGTCGATGGATCGAAACCATCCTCTGCTAACCTGTTTTTTTAGCAATGGAGTACGAACAAAAATAAAAAATTCGTAATTTCATGGGCATTTGTCAGTGCCTGCCATTATATATTTTTTTACCTCTTCTATCAGTTCGTATAGGTCACACTGAGAACACAGTGCCCCAGTGGCCTAATGGATAAGATACTGTACTCCTAAGTCAGGGTTTGTGGGTCCAATCTTGGGTGGTTGGAAGCAGAGTGGCGCAGCGGAAGCGTGCTGGGCCCATAACCCAGAGGTCGATGGATCGAAACCATCTTCTGCTAACCTGTTTTTTTTAGCAATGGAGTACGAACAAAAATTAAAAAAAATCGTAATTTCATGGGCATTTGTCAGTGCCTGCCATTATATATTTTTTTACCTCTTCTATCAGTTCGTATAGGTCACACTGAGAACACAGTGCCCCAGTGGCCTAATGGATAAGAAACTGTACTTCTGAGTCAGGGATTGTGGGTCCAATCTTGGTTGGTTGGAAGCAGAGTGGCGCAGTGGATGCGTGCTAGGCCCATAACCCAGAGGTCGATGGATCGAAACCATCCTCTGCTAACCTGTTTTTTTAGCAATGGAGTACGAACAAAAATAAAAAATTCGTTATTTCATGGGCATTTGTCAGTGCCTGCCATTATATATTTTTTTACCTCTTCTATCAGTTCGTATAGGTCACACTGAGAACACAGTGCCCCAGTGGCCTAATGGATAAGATACTGTACTCCTAAGTCAGGGTTTGTGGGTCCAATCTTGGGTGGTTGGAAGCAGAGTGGCGCAGCGGAAGCGTGCTGGGCCCATAACCCAGAGGTCGATGGATCGAAACCATCCTCTGCTAACCTGTTTTTTTTAGCAATGGAGTACGAACAAAAATAAAAAAAATCGTAATTTCTTGACATTTGTCAGTGCCTGCCATTATATATTTTTTTACCTCTTCTATCAGATCGTATAGGTCATACTGAGAACACAGTGCCCCAGTGGCCTACTGGATAAAGCACTGGCCTCCTAAGCCAGGGATTGTGGGTTCAAGTCCCAACTGGGGTGGTTGGAAGCAGAGTGGCGCAGCGGAAGCGTGCTGGGCCCATAACCCAGAGGTCGATGGATCGAAACCTTCCTCTGCTAACATGTTTTTTTAGCAATGGAGTATGAACAAAAATAAAAAATTCGTAATTTTATGGGCATTTGTCAGTGCCTGCCATTATATATTTTTTTACCTCTTCTATCAGTTCGTATAGGTCATACTGAGAACACAGTGCCCCAGTGGCCTAATGGATAAGGCACTTGCCTCCTAAGCCAGGGATTGTGGGTTCAAGTCCCAACTGGGGTGGTTGGAAGCAGAGTGGCGCAGCGGAAGCGTGCCGGTGCCCATAACCCAGAGGTCGATGGATCGAAACCATCCTCTGCTAACATGTTTTTTTACCAATGGAGTATGAACAAAAATAAAAAATTCGTAATTTCATGGGCATTTGTCAGTGCCTGCCATTATATATTTTTTTCCTCTTCTATCAGTTCGTATAGGTCATACTGAGAACACAGTGCCCCAGTGGACTACTGGATAAGGCACTAGCCTCCTAAGCCAGGGATTGTGGGTTCAAGTCCAATCTGGGGTGGTTGGAAGCAGAGTGGCGCAGCGGAAGCGTGCTGGGCCCATAACCCAGAGGTCGATGGATCGAAACCATCCTCTGCTAACCTGTTTTTTTTAGCAATGGAGTACGAACAAAAATAAAAAATTCGTAATTTCATGGGCATTTGTCAGTGCCTGCCATTATATATTTTTTTACCTCTTCTATCAGTTCGTATAGGTCATACTGAGAACACAGTGCCCCAGTGGCCTACTGGATAAGGCACTAGCCTCCTAAGCCAGGGATTGTGGGTTCAAGTCCCATCTGGGGTGGTTGGAAGCAGAGTGGCGCAACGGAAGCGTGCTGGGCCCATAACCCAGAGGTCGATGGACCGAAACCATCCTCTGCTAACATGTTTTTTTAGCAATGGAGTATGAACAAAAATAAAAAATTCGTAATTTCATGGGCATTTGTCAGTGCCTGCCATTATATATTTTTTTACCTCTTCTATCAGTTCGTATAGGTCATACTGAGAACACAGTGCCCCAGTGGCCTAATGGATAAGATACTGTACTCCTAAGTCAGGGATTGTGGGTCCAATCTTGGGTGGTTGGAAGCAGAGTGGCGCAGTGGATGCGTGCTGGGCCCATAACCCAGAGGTCGATGGATCGAAACCAACCTCTGCTAACCTGTTTTTTTAGCAATGGAGTACGAACAAAAATAAAAAATTCGTAATTTCATGGGCATTTGTCAGTGCCTGCCATTATATATTTTTTTACCTCTTCTATCAGTTCGTATAGGTCATACTGAGAACACCGTGCCCCAGTGGCCTAATGGATAAGATACTGTACTCCTGAGTCAGGGATTGTGGGTCCAATCTTGGGTGGTTGGAAGCAGAGTGGCGCAGTGGATGCGTGCTGGGCCCATAACCCAGAGGTCGATGGATCGAAACCATCCTCTGCTAACCTGTTTTTTTAGCAATGGAGTACGAACAAAAATAAAAAATTCGTAATTTCATGGGCATTTGTCAGTGCCTGCCATTATATATTTTTTTTACCTCTTCTATCAGTTCGTATAGGTCACACTGAGAACACAGTGCCCCAGTGGCCTAATGGATAAGATACTGTACTCCTAAGTCAGGGTTTGTGGGTCCAATCTTGGGTGGTTGGAAGCAGAGTGGCGCAGCGGAAGCGTGCTGGGCCCATAACCCAGAGGTCGATGGATCGAAACCATCCTCTGCTAACCTGTTTTTTTTAGCAATGGAGTACGAACAAAAATAAAAAAAATCGTAATTTCATGACATTTGTCAGTGCCTGCCATTATATATTTTTTTACCTCTTCTATCAGATCGTATACGTCATACTGAGAACACAGTGCCCCAGTGGCCTACTGGATAATGCACTGGCCTCCTAAGCCAGGGATTGTGGGTTCAAGTCCCAACTGGGGTGGTTGGAAGCAGAGTGGCGCAGCGGAAGCGTGCTGGGCCCATAACCCAGAGGTCGATGGATCGAAACCATCCTCTGCTAACATGTTTTTTTAGCAATGGAGTATGAACAAAAATAAAAAATTCGCAATTTCATGGGCATTTGTCAGTGCCTGCCATTATATATTTTTTTACCTCTTCTATCAGTTCGTATAGGTCATACTGAGAACACAGTGCCCCAGTGGCCTACTGGATAATGCACTGGCCTCCTAAGCCAGGTATTGTGGTTTCAAGTCCCATCTGGGATGGTTGGAAGCAGAGTGGCGCAGCGGAAGCGTGCTGGGCCCATAACCCAGAGGTCGATGGATCGAAACCATCCTCTGCTACCATGTTTTTTTAGCAATGGAGTATGAACAAAAATAAAAAATTCGCAATTTCATGGGCATTTGTCAGTGCCTGCCATTATATATTTTTTTACCTCTTCTATCAGTTCGTATAGGTCATACTGAGAACACAGTGCCCCAGTGGCCTACTGGATAATGCACTGGCCTCCTAAGCCAGGTATTGTGGTTTCAAGTCCCATCTGGGATGGTTGGAAGCAGAGTGGCGCAGCGGAAGCGTGCTGGGCCCATAACCCAGAGGTCGATGGATCGAAACCATCCTCTGCTAACATGTTTTTTTAGCAATGGAGTATGAACAAAAATAAAAAATTCGTAATTTCATGGGCATTTGTCAGTGCCTGCCATTATATATTTTTTTACCTCTTCTATCAGTTCGTATAGGTCATACTGAGAACACAGTGCCCCAGTGGCCTAATGGATAAGACACTGGCCTCCTAAGCCAGGGATTGTGGGTTCAAGTCCCATCTGGGCTGGTTGGAAGCATAGTGGCGCAGAGGAAGCGTCCTGGACCCATAACCCAGAGGTCGATGGATCGAAACCATCCTCTGCTAACCTGTTTTTTTTAGCAATGGAGTACGAACAAAAATAAAAAATTCGTAATTTCATGGGCATTTGTCAGTGCCTGCCATTATATATGTTTTTACCTCTTCTATCAGTTCATATAGGTCATACTGATAACACAGTGCCCCAGTGGCCTAATGGATAAGATACTGTACTCCTAAGTCAGGGTTTGTGGGTCCAATCTTGGGTGGTTGGAAGCAGAGTGGCGCAGCGGAAGCGTGCTGGGCCCATAACCCAGAAGTCGATGGATCGAAACCATCCTCTGCTAACCTGTTTTTTTAGCAATGGAGTACGAACAAAAATAAAAAATTCGTAATTTCATGGGCATTTGTCAGTGCCTGCCATTATATATTTTTTTACCTCTTCTATCAGTTCGTATAGGTCATACTGAGAACACAGTGCCCCAGTGGCCTAATGGATAAGGCACTAGCCTCCTAAGCCAGGGATTGTGGGTTCAAGTCCCATCTCGGGTGGTTGGAAGCAGAGTGGCGCAGCGGAAGCGTGCTGGGCCCATAACCCAGAGGTCGATGGATCGAAACCATCCTCTGCTAACATGTTTTTTTAGCAATGGAGTATGAACAAAAATAAAAAAATCGTAATTTCATGGGCATTTGTCAGTGCCTGCCATTATATATTTTTTTACCTCTTCTATCAGTTCGTATAGGTCATACTGAGAACACAGTGCCCCAGTGGCCTAATGGATAAGATACTGTACTCCTAAGTCAGGGATTGTGGGTCCAATCTTGGGTGGTTGGAAGCAGAGTGGCGCAGTGGATGCGTGCTGGGCCCATAACCCAGAGGTCGATGGATCGAAACCATCCTCTGCTAACCTGTTTTTTTAGCAATGGAGTACGAACAAAAATAAAAAATTCGTAATTTCATGGGCATTTGTCAGTGCCTGCCATTATATATTTTTTTACCTCTTCTATCAGTTCGTATAGGTCACACTGAGAACACAGTGCCCCAGTGGCCTAATGGATAAGATACTGTACTCCTAAGTCAGGGATTGTGGGTCAAATCTTGGGTGGTTGGAAGCAGAGTGGCGCAGCGGAAGCGTGCTGGGCCCATAACCCAGAGGTCGATGGATCGAAACCATCCTCTGCTAACCTGTTTTTTTTAGCAATGGAGTACGAACAAAAATAAAAAAAAATGTAATTTCATGTGCATTTGTCAGTGCCTGCAATTATATATTTTTTTACCTCTTCTATCAGTTCGTATAGGTCATACTGAGAACACAGTGCCCCAGTGGCCTACTGGATAATGCACTGGCCTCCTAAGCCAGGTATTGTGGGTTCAAGTCTCATCTGGGGTGGTTGGAAGCAGAGTGGCGCAGCGGAAGCGTGCTGGGCCCATAACCCAGAGGTCGATGGATCGAAACCATCCTCTGCTAACATGTTTTTTTAGCAATGGAGTATGAACAAAAATAAAAAATTCGTAATTTCATGGGCATTTGTCAGTGCCTGCCATTATATATGTTTTTACCTCTTCTATCAGTTCATATAGGTCATACTGATAACACAGTGCCCCAGTGGCCTAATGGATAAGATACTGTACTCCTAAGTCAGGGTTTTTGGGTCCAATCTTGGGTGGTTGGAAGCAGAGTGGCGCAGCGGAAGCGTGCTGGGCCCATAACCCAGAGGTCGATGGATCGAAACCATCATCTGCTAACCTGTTTTTTTAGCAATGGAGTACGAACAAAAATAAAAAATTCGTAATTTCATGGGCATTTGTCAGTGCCTGCCATTATATATTTTTTTACCTCTTCTATCAGTTCGTATAGGTCATACTGAGAACACAGTGCCCCAGTGGCCTAATGGATAAGGCACTGGCCTCCTAAGCCAGGGATTGTGGGTTCAAGTCCCATCTGGGCTGGTTGGAAGCAGAGTGGCGCAGAGGAAGCGTGCTGGACCCATAACCCAGAGGTCGATGGATCGAAACCATCCTCTGCTAACCTGTTTTTTTTAGCAATGGAGTACGAACAAAAATAAAAAAAATCGTAATTTCATGTGCATTTGTCAGTGCCTGCCATTATATATTTTTGTACCTCTTCTTTCAGTTCGTATAGGTCATACTGAGAACACAGTGCCCCAGTGGCCTACTGGATAAGGCACTGGCCTCCTAAGCCAGGGATTGTGGGTTCAAGTCCCATCTGGGGTGGTTGGAAGCAGAGTGGCGCAGCGGAAGCGTGCTGGGCCCATAACCCAGAGGTCGATGGATCGAAACCATCCTCTGCTAACATGTTTTTTTAGCAATGGAGTATGAACAAAAATAAAAAAATCGTAATTTCATGGGCATTTGTCAGTGCCTGCCATTATATATTTTTTTACCTCTTCTATCAGTTCGTATAGGTCATACTGAGAACACAGTGCCCCAGTGGCCTAATGGATAAGATACTGTACTCCTAAGTCAGGGATTGTGAGTCCAATCTTGGGTGGTTGGAAGCAGAGTGGCGCAGTGGATGCGTGCTGGGCCCATAACCCAGAGGTCGATGGATCGAAACCATCCTCTGCTAACCTGTTTTTTTAGCAATGGAGTACGAACAAAAATAAAAAATTCGTAATATCATGGGCATTTGTCAGTGCCTGCCATTATATATTTTTTTACCTCTTCTATCAGTTCGTATAGGTCACACTGAGAACACAGTGCCCCAGTGGCCTAATGGATAAGATACTGTACTCCTAAGTCAGGGTTTTTGGGTCCAATCTTGGGTGGTTGGAAGCAGAGTGGCGCAGCGGAAGCGTGCTGGGCCCATAACCCAGAGGTCGATGGATCGAAACCATCATCTGCTAACCTGTTTTTTTAGCAATGGAGTACGAACAAAAATAAAAATTCGTAATTTCATGGGCATTTGTCAGTGCCTGCCATTATATATTTTTTTACCTCTTCTATCAGTTCGTATAGGTCATACTGAGAACACAGTGCCCCAGTGGCCTAATGGAAAAGGCACTGGCCTCCTAAGCCAGGGATTGTGGGTTCAAGTCCCATCTGGGCTGGTTGGAAGCAGAGTGGCGCAGAGGAAGCGTGCTGGACCCATAACCCAGAGGTCGATGGATCGAAACCATCCTCTGCTAACCTGTTTTTTTTAGCAATGGAGTACGAACAAAAATAAAAAAAATCGTAATTTCATGTGCATTTGTCAGTGCCTGCCATTATATATTTTTTTACCTCTTCTTTCAGTTCGTATAGGTCATACTGAGAACACAGTGCCCCAGTGGCCTACTGGATAAGGCACTGGCCTCCTAAGCCAGGGATTGTGGGTTCAAGTCCCATCTGGGGTGGTTGGAAGCAGAGTGGCGCAGCGGAAGCGTGCTGGGCCCATAACCCAGAGGTCGATGGATCGAAACCATCCTCTGCTAACATGTTTTTTTTGCAATGGAGTATGAACAAAAATAAAAAATTCGTAATTTCATGGGCATTTGTCAGTGCCTGCCATTATATATGTTTTTACCTCTTCTATCAGTTCATATAGGTCATACTGATAACACAGTGCCCCAGTGGCCTAATGGATAAGATACTGTACTCCTAAGTCAGGGTTTGTGGGTCCAATCTTGGGTGGTTGGAAGCAGAGTGGCGCAGCGGAAGCGTGCTGGGCCCATAACCCAGAGGTCGATGGATCGAAACCATCCTCTGCTAACCTGTTTTTTTAGCAATGGAGTACGAACAAAAATAAAAAAATCGTAATTTCATGGGCATTGGTCAGTGCCTGCCATTATATATTTTTTTACCTCTTCTATCAGTTCGTATAGGTCATACTGAGAACACAGTGCCCCAGTGGCCTAATGGATAAGATACTGTACTCCTAAGTCAGGGATTGTGGGTCCAATCTTGGGTGGTTGGAAGCAGAGTGGCGCAGTGGATGCGTGCTGGGCCCATAACCCAGAGGTCGATGGATCGAAACCATCCTCTGCTAACCTGTTTTTTTAGCAATGGAGTACGAACAAAAATAAAAAATTCGTAATTTCATGGGCATTTTTCAGTGCCTGCCATTATATATTTTTTTACCTCTTCTATCAGTTCGTATAGGTCATACTGATAACACAGTGCCCCAGTGGCCTAATGGATAAGATACTGTACTCCTAAGTCAGGGTTTGTGGGTCCAATCTTGGGTGGTTGGAAGCAGAGTGGCGCAGCGGAAGCGTGCTGGGCCCATAACCCAGAGGTCGATGGATCGAAACCATCCTCTGCTAACCTGTTTTTTTAGCAATGGAGTACGAACAAAAATAAAAAAATCGTAATTTCATGGGCATTGGTCAGTGCCTGCCATTATATATTTTTTTACCTCTTCTATCAGTTCGTATAGGTCATACTGAGAACACAGTGCCCCAGTGGCCTAATGGATAAGATACTGTACTCCTAAGTCAGGGATTGTGGGTCCAATCTTGGGTGGTTGGAAGCAGAGTGGCGCAGTGGATGCGTGCTGGGCCCATAACCCAGAGGTCGATGGATCGAAACCATCCTCTGCTAACCTGTTTTTTTAGCAATGGAGTACGAACAAAAATAAAAAATGCGTAATTTCATGGGCATTTTTCAGTGCCTGCCATTATATATTTTTTTACCTCTTCTATCAGTTCGTATAGGTCACACTGAGAACACAGTGCCCCAGTGGCCTAATGGATAAGATACTGTACTCCTAAGTCAGGGTTTGTGGGTCCAATCTTGGGTGGTTGGAAGCAGAGTGGCGCAGCGGAAGCGTGCTGGGCCCATAACCCAGAGGTCGATGGATCGAAACCATCCTCTGCTAACCTGTTTTTTTTAGCAATGGAGTACGAACAAAAATAAAAAAAATCGTAATTTCATGTGCATTTGTCAGTGCCTGCAATTATATATTTTTTTACCTCTTCTATCAGTTCGTATAGGTCATACTGAGAACACAGTGCCCCAGTGGCCTACTGGATAAGATACTGTACTCCTAAGTCAGGGATTGTGGGTCCAATCTTGGGTGGTTGGAAGCAGAGTGGCGCAGTGGATGCGTGCTGGGCCCATAACCCAGAGGTCGATGGATCGAAACCATCCTCTGCTAACCTGTTTTTTTAGCAATGGAGTACGAACAAAAATAAAAAATTCGTAATTTCATGGGCATTTGTCAGTGCCTGCCATTATATATTTTTTTACCTCTTCTATCAGTTCGTATAGGTCACACTGAGAACACAGTGCCCCAGTGGCCTAATGGATAAGATACTGTACTCCTAAGTCAGGGTTTGTGGGTCCAATCTTGGGTGGTTGGAAGCAGAGTGGCGCAGCGGAAGCGTGCTGGGCCCATAACCCAGAGGTCGATGGATCGAAACCATCCTCTGCTAACCTGTTTTTTTTAGCAATGGAGTACGAACAAAAATAAAAAAAATCGTAATTTCATGTGCATTTGTCAGTGCCTGCAATTATATATTTTTTTACCTCTTCTATCAGTTCGTATAGGTCATACTGAGAACACAGTGCCCCAGTGGCCTACTGGATAATGCACTGGCCTCCTAAGCCAGGTATTGTGGGTTCAAGTCCCAGCTGGGGTGGTTGGAAGCAGAGTGGCGCAGCGGAAGCGTGCTGGGCCCATAACCCAGAGGTCGATGGATCCAAACCATCCTCTGCTAACATGTTTTTTTAGCAATGGAGTATGAACAAAAATAAAAAATTCGTAATTTCATGGGCATTTGTCAGTGCCTGCCATTATATATGTTTTTACCTCTTCTATCAGTTCATATAGGTCATACTGATAACACAGTGCCCCAGTGGCCTAATGGATAAGATACTGTACTCCTAAGTCAGGGTTTTTGGGTCCAATCTTGGGTGGTTGGAAGCAGAGTGGCGCAGCGGAAGCGTGCTGGGCCCATAACCCAGAGGTCGATGGATCGAAACCATCATCTGCTAACCTGTTTTTTTAGCAATGGAGTACGAACAAAAATAAAAAATTCGTAATTTCATGGGCATTTGTCAGTGCCTGCCATTATATATTTTTTTACCTCTTCTATCAGTTCGTATAGGTCATACTGAGAACACAGTGCCCCAGTGGCCTAATGGATAAGGCACTGGCCTCCTAAGCCAGGGATTGTGGGTTCAAGTCCCATCTGGGCTGGTTGGAAGCAGAGTGGCGCAGAGGAAGCGTGCTGGACCCATAACCCAGATGTCGATGGATCGAAACCATCCTCTGCTAACCTGTTTTTTTTAGCAATGGAGTACGAACAAAAATAAAAAAAATCGTAATTTCATGTGCATTTGTCAGTGCCTGCAATTATATATTTTTGTACCTCTTCTTTCAGTTCGTATAGGTCATACTGAGAACACAGTGCCCCAGTGGCCTACTGGATAAGGCACTGGCCTCCTAAGCCAGGGATTGTGGGTTCAAGTCCCATCTGGGGTGGTTGGAAGCAGAGTGGCGCAGCGGAAGCGTGCTGGGCCCATAACCCAGAGGTCGATGGATCGAAACCATCCTCTGCTAACATGTTTTTTTAGCAATGGAGTATGAACAAAAATAAAAAATTCGTAATTTCATGGGAATTTGTCAGTGCCTGCCATTATATATGTTTTTACCTCTTCTATCAGTTCATATAGGTCATACTGATAACACAGTGCCCCAGTGGCCTAATGGATAAGATACTGTACTCCTAAGCCAGGGATTGTGGGTTCAAGTCCCATCTGGGGTGGTTGGAAGCAGAGTGGCGCAGCGGAAGCGGGCTGGGCTCATAACCCAGAGGTCGATGAATCGAAACCATCCTCTGCTAACATGTTTTTTTTGCAATGGAGTATGAACAAAAATAAAAAATTCGTAATTTCATGGGCATTTGTCAGTGCCTGCCATTATATATTTTTTTACCTCTTCTATCAGTTCGTATAGGTCATACTGAGAACACAGTGCCCCAGTGGCCTAATGGATAAGATACTGTACTCCTAAGTCAGGGATTGTGGGTCCAATCTTGGGTGGTTGGAAGCAGAGTGGTGCAGTTGATGCGTGCTGGGCCCATAACCCAGAGGTCGATGGATCGAAACCATCATCTGCTAACCTGTTTTTTTTAGCAATGGAGTACGAACAAAAATAAAAAAAATCGTAATTTCATGACATTTGTCAGTGCCTGCCATTATATATTTTTTTACCTCTTCTATCAGATCGTATAGGTCATACTGAGAACACAGTGCCCCAGTGGCCTACTGGATAAGGCACTGGCCTCCTAAGCCAGGGATTGTGGGTTCAAGTCCCATCTGGGGTGGTTGGAAGCAGAGTGGCGCAGCGGAAGCGTGCTGGGCCCATAACCCAGAGGTCGATGGATCGAAACCATCCTCTGCTAACCTGTTTTTTTTAGCAATGGAGTACGAACAAAAATAAAAAAAATCGTAATTTCATGGGCATTTGTCAGTGCCTGCCATTATATATTTTTTTACCTCTTCTATCAGTTCGTATAGGTCATACTGAGAACACAGTGCCCCAGTGGCCTAATGGATAAGATACTGTACTCCTAAGTCAGGGATTGTGGGTCCAATCTTGGGTGGTTGGAAGCAGAGTGGCGCAGTGGATGCGTGCTGGGCCCATAACCCAGAGGTCGATGGATCGAAACCATCTTCTGCTAACCTGTTTTTTTTAGCAATGGAGTACGAACAAAAATAAAAAAAATCGTAATTTCATGACATTTGTCAGTGCCTGCCATTATATATTTTTTTCCCTCTTCTATCAGATCGTATAGGTCATACTGAGAACACAGTGCCCCAGTGGCCTACTGGATAAGGCACTGGCCTCCTAAGCCAGGGATTGTGGGTTCAAGTCCCATCTGGGGTGGTTGGAAGCAGAGTGGCGCAGCGGAAGCGGGCTGGGCTCATAACCCAGAGGTCGATGAATCGAAACCATCCTCTGCTAACATGTTTTTTTTTGCAATGGAGCATGAACAAAAATAAAAAATTCGTAATTTCATGGGCATTTGTCAGTGCCTGCCATTATATATTTTTTTACCTCTTCTATCAGTTCGTATAGGTCATACTGAGAACACAGTGCCCCAGTGGCCTAATGGATAAGATACTGTACTCCTAAGTCAGGGATTGTGGGTCCAATCTTGGGTGGTTGGAAGCAGAGTGGTGCAGTTGATGCGTGCTGGGCCCATAACCCAGAGGTCGATGGATCGAAACCATCCTCTGCTAACCTGTTTTTTTAGCAATGGAGTACGAACAAAAATAAAAAATTCGTAATTTCATGGGCATTTGTCAGTGCCTGCCATTATATATTTTTTTACCTCTTCTATCAGTTCGTATAGGTCACACTGAGAACACAGTGCCCCAGTGGCCTAATGGATAAGATACTGTACTCCTAAGTCAGGGTTTGTGGGTCCAATCTTGGGTGGTTGGAAGCAGAGTGGCGCAGCGGAAGCGTGCTGGGCCCATAACCCAGAGGTCGATGGATCGAAACCATCATCTGCTAACCTGTTTTTTTTAGCAATGGAGTACGAACAAAAATAAAAAAAATCGTAATTTCATGACATTTGTCAGTGCCTGCCATTATATATTTTTTTACCTCTTCTATCAGATCGTATAGGTCATACTGAGAACACAGTGCCCCAGTGGCCTACTGGATAAGGCACTGGCCTCCTAAGCCAGGGATTGTGGGTTCAAGTCCCATCTGGGGTGGTTGGAAGCAGAGTGGTGCAGCGGAAGCGTGCTGGGCCCATAACCCAGAGGTCGATGGATCGAAACCATCCTCTGCTAACATGTTTTTTTAGCAATGGAGTATGAACAAAAATAAAAAATTCGTAATTTCATGGGCATTTGTCAGTGCCTGCCATTATATATGTTTTTACCTCTTCTATCAGTTCATATAGGTCATACTGATAACACAGTGCCCCAGTGGCCTAATGGATAAGATAATGTACTCCTAAGTCAAGGTTTGTGGGTCCAATCTTGGGTGGTTGGAAGCAGAGTGGCGCAGCGGAAGCGTGCTGGGCCCATAACCCAGAGGTCGATGGATCGAAACCATCATCTGCTAACCTGTTTTTTTAGCAATGGAGTATGAACAAAAATAAAAAATTCGTAATTTCATGGGCATTTGTCAGTGCCTGCCATTATATATTTTTTTACCTCTTCTATCAGTTCGTATAGGTCATACTGAGAACACAGTGCCCCAGTGGCCAAATGGATAAGGCACTGGCCTCCTAAGCCAGGGATTGTGGGTTCAAGTCCCATCTGGGCTGGTTGGAAGCAGAGTGGCGCAGAGGAAGCGTGCTGGACCCATAACCCAGAGGTCGATGGATCGAAACCATCCTCTGCTAACCTGTTTTTTTTAGCAATGGAGTACGAACAAAAATAAAAAAAATCGTAATTTCATGTGCATTTGTCAGTGCCTGCAATTATATATTTTTTTACCTCTTCTATCAGTTCGTATAGCTCATACTGAGAACACAGTGCCCCAGTGGCCTACTGGATAAGGCACTGGCCTCCTAAGCCAGGGATTGTGGGTTCAAGTCCCATCTGGGGTGGTTGGAAGCAGAGTGGCGCAGCGGAAGCGGGCTGGGCTCATAACCCAGAGGTCGATGAATCGAAACCATCCTCTGCTAACATGTTTTTTTTTGCAATGGAGCATGAACAAAAATAAAAAATTCGTAATTTCATGGGCATTTGTCAGTGCCTGCCATTATATATTTTTTTACCTCTTCTATCAGTTCGTATAGGTCATACTGAGAACACAGTGCCCCAGTGGCCTAATGGATAAGATACTGTACTCCTAAGTCAGGGATTGTGGGTCCAATCTTGGGTGGTTGGAAGCAGAGTGGTGCAGTTGATGCGTGCTGGGCCCATAACCCAGAGGTCGATGGATCGAAACCATCCTCTGCTAACCTGTTTTTTTAGCAATGGAGTACGAACAAAAATAAAAAATTCGTAATTTCATGGGCATTTGTCAGTGCCTGCCATTATATATTTTTTTACCTCTTCTATCAGTTCGTATAGGTCACACTGAGAACACAGTGCCCCAGTGGCCTAATGGATAAGATACTGTACTCCTAAGTCAGGGTTTGTGGGTCCAATCTTGGGTGGTTGGAAGCAGAGTGGCGCAGCGGAAGCGTGCTGGGCCCATAACCCAGAGGTCGATGGATCGAAACCATCATCTGCTAACCTGTTTTTTTTAGCAATGGAGTACGAACAAAAATAAAAAAAATCGTAATTTCATGACATTTGTCAGTGCCTGCCATTATATATTTTTTTACCTCTTCTATCAGATCGTATAGGTCATACTGAGAACACAGTGCCCCAGTGGCCTACTGGATAAGGCACTGGCCTCCTAAGCCAGGGATTGTGGGTTCAAGTCCCATCTGGGGTGGTTGGAAGCAGAGTGGTGCAGCGGAAGCGTGCTGGGCCCATAACCCAGAGGTCGATGGATCGAAACCATCCTCTGCTAACATGTTTTTTTAGCAATGGAGTATGAACAAAAATAAAAAATTCGTAATTTCATGGGCATTTGTCAGTGCCTGCCATTATATATGTTTTTACCTCTTCTATCAGTTCATATAGGTCATACTGATAACACAGTGCCCCAGTGGCCTAATGGATAAGATAATGTACTCCTAAGTCAGGGTTTGTGGGTCCAATCTTGGGTGGTTGGAAGCAGAGTGGCGCAGCGGAAGCGTGCTGGGCCCATAACCCAGAGGTCGATGGATCGAAACCATCATCTGCTAACCTGTTTTTTTAGCAATGGAGTATGAACAAAAATAAAAAATTCGTAATTTCATGGGCATTTGTCAGTGCCTGCCATTATATATTTTTTTACCTCTTCTATCAGTTCGTATAGGTCATACTGAGAACACAGTGCCCCAGTGGCCAAATGGATAAGGCACTGGCCTCCTAAGCCAGGGATTGTGGGTTCAAGTCCCATCTGGGCTGGTTGGAAGCAGAGTGGCGCAGAGGAAGCGTGCTGGACCCATAACCCAGAGGTCGATGGATCGAAACCATCCTCTGCTAACCTGTTTTTTTTAGCAATGGAGTACGAACAAAAATAAAAAAAATCGTAATTTCATGTGCATTTGTCAGTGCCTGCAATTTTATATTTTTGTACCTCTTCTTTCAGTTCGTATAGGTCATACTGAGAACACAGTGCCCCAGTGGCCTACTGGATAAGGCACTGGCCTCCTAAGCCAGGGATTGTGGGTTCAAGTCCCATCTGGGGTGGTTGGAAGCAGAGTGGCGCAGCGGAAGCGTGCTGGGCCCATAACCCAGAGGTCGATGGATCGAAACCATCCTCTGCTAACATGTTTTTTTAGCAATGGAGTATGAACAAAAATAAAAAATTCGTAATTTCATGGGAATTTGTCAGTGCCTGCCATTATATATGTTTTTACCTCTTCTATCAGTTCATATAGGTCATACTGATAACACAGTGCCCCAGTGGCCTAATGGATAAGATACTGTACTCCTAAGCCAGGGATTGTGGGTTCAAGTCCCATCTGGGGTGGTTGGAAGCAGAGTGGCGCAGCGGAAGCTGGCTGGGCTCATAACCCAGAGGTCGATGAATCGAAACCATCCTCTGCTAACATGTTTTTTTTGCAATGGAGTATGAACAAAAATAAAAAATTCGTAATTTCATGGGCATTTGTCAGTGCCTGCCATTATATATTTTTTTACCTCTTCTATCAGTTCGTATAGGTCATACTGAGAACACAGTGCCCCAGTGGCCTAATGGATAAGATACTGTACTCCTAAGACAGGGATTGTGGGTCCAATCTTGGGTGGTTGGAAGCAGAGTGGTGCAGTTGATGCGTGCTGGGCCCATAACCCAGAGGTCGATGGATCGAAACCATCATCTGCTAACCTGTTTTTTTTAGCAATGGAGTACGAACAAAAATAAAAAAAATCGTAATTTCATGACATTTGTCAGTGCCTGCCATTATATATTTTTTTACCTCTTCTATCAGATCGTATAGGTCATACTGAGAACACAGTGCCCCAGTGGCCTACTGGATAAGGCACTGGCCTCCTAAGCCAGGGATTGTGGGTTCAAGTCCCATCTGGGGTGGTTGGAAGCAGAGTGGTGCAGCGGAAGCGTGCTGGGCCCATAACCCAGAGGTCGATGGATCGAAACCATCCTCTGCTAACATGTTTTTTTAGCAATGGAGTATGAACAAAAATAAAAAATTCTTAATTTCATGGGCATTTGTCAGTGCCTGCCATTATATATGTTTTTACCTCTTCTATCAGTTCATATAGGTCATACTGATAACACAGTGCCCCAGTGGCCTAATGGATAAGATACTGTACTCCTAATTCAGGGTTTGTGGGTCCAATCTTGGGTGGTTGGAAGCAGAGTGGCGCAGCGGAAGCGTGCTGGGCCCATAACCCAGAGGTCGATGGATCGAAACCATCATCTGCTAACCTGTTTTTTTAGCAATGGAGTACGAACAAAAATAAAAAATTCGTAATTTCATGGGCATTTGTCAGTGCCTGCCATTATATATTTTTTTACCTCTTCTATCAGTTCGTATAGGTCATACTGAGAACACAGTGCCCCAGTGGCCTAATGGATAAGATACTGTACTCCTAAGTCAGGGATTGTGGGTCCAATCTTGGGTGGTTGGAAGCAGAGTGGCGCAGTGGATGCGTGCTGGGCCCATAACCCAGAGGTCGATGGATCCAAACCATCTTCTGCTAACCTGTTTTTTTTAGCAATGGAGTACGAACAAAAATAAAAAAAATCGTAATTTCATGACATTTGTCAGTGCCTGCCATTATATATTTTTTTCCCTCTTCTATCAGATCGTATAGGTCATACTGAGAACACAGTGCCCCAGTGGCCTACTGGATAAGGCACTGGCCTCCTAAGCCAGGGATTGTGGGTTCAAGTCCCATCTGGGGTGGTTGGAAGCAGAGTGGTGCAGCGGAAGCGTGCTGGGCCCATAACCCAGAGGTCGATGGATCGAAACCATCCTCTGCTAACATGTTTTTTTAGCAATGGAGTATGAACAAAAATAAAAAATTCGTAATTTCATGGGCATTTGTCAGTGCCTGCCATTATATATGTTTTTACCTCTTCTATCAGTTCATATAGGTCATACTGATAACACAGTGCCCCAGTGGCCTAATGGATAAGATACTGTACTCCTAAGTCAGGGTTTGTGGGTCCAATCTTGGGTGGTTGGAAGCAGAGTGGCGCAGCGGAAGCGTGCTGGGCCCATAACCCAGAGGTCGATGGATCGAAACCATCATCTGCTAACCTGTTTTTTTAGCAATGGAGTACGAACAAAAATAAAAAATTCGTAATTTCATGGGCATTTGTCACTGCCAGCCATTATATATTTTTTTACCTCTTCTATCAGTTCGTATAGGTCATACTGAGAACACAGTGCCCCAGTGGCCTAATGGATAAGGCACTTGCCTCCTAAGCCAGGGATTGTGGGTTCAAGTCCCATCTGGGGTGTTTGGAAGCAGAGTGGCGCAGCGGAAGCGTGCTGGGCCCATAACCCAGAGGTCGATGGATCGAAACCATCCTCTGCTAACCTGTTTTTTTTAGCAATGGAGTACGAACAAAAATAAAAAAAATCGTAATTTCATGGGCATTTGTCAGTGCCTGCCATTATATATTTTTTTACCTCTTCTATCAGTTCGTATAGGTCATACTGAGAACACAGTGCCCCAGTGGCCTAATGGATAAGATACTGTACTCCTAAGTCAGGGATTGTGGGTCCAATCTTGGGTGGTTGGAAGCAGAGTGGCGCAGTGGATGCGTGCTGGGCCCATAACCCAGAGGTCGATGGATCGAAACCATCCTCTGCTAACCTGTTTTTTTAGCAATGGAGTACGAACAGAAATAAAAAAATTGTAATTTCATGGGCATTTGTCAGTGCCTGCCATTATATATTTTTTTACCTCTTCTATCAGTTCGTATAGGTCACACTGAGAACACAGTGCCCCAGTGGCCTAATGGATAAGATACTGTACTCCTAAGTCAGGGTTTGTGGGTCCAATCTTGGGTGGTTGGAAGCAGAGTGGCGCAGCGGAAGCGTGCTGGGCCCATAACCCAGAGGTCGATGGATCGAAACCATCCTCTGCTAACCAGTTTTTTTTAGCAATGGAGTACGAACAAAAATAAAAAAAATCGTAATTTCATGACATTTGTCAGTGCCTGCCATTATATATTTTTTTACCTCTTCTATCAGATCGTATAGGTCATACTGAGAACACAGTGCCCCAGTGGCCTACTGGATAAGGCACTGGCCTCCTAAGCCAGGGATTGTGGGTTCAAGTCCCATCTGGGGTGGTTGGAAGCAGAGTGGTGCAGCGGAAGCGTGCTGGGCCCATAACCCAGAGGTCGATGGATCGAAACCATCCTCTGCTAACATGTTTTTTTAGCAATGGAGTATGAACAAAAATAAAAAATTCGTAATTTCATGGGCATTTGTCAGTGCCTGCCATTATATATGTTTTTACCTCTTCTATCAGTTCATATAGGTCATACTGATAACACAGTGCCCCAGTGGCCTAATGGATAAGATACTGTACTCCTAAGTCAGGGTTTGTGGGTCCAATCTTGGGTGGTTGGAAGCAGAGTGGCGCAGCGGAAGCGTGCTGGGCCCATAACCCAGAGGTCGATGGATCGAAACCATCATCTGCTAACCTGTTTTTTTAGCAATGGAGTACGAACAAAAATAAAAAATTCGTAATTTCATGGGCATTTGTCAGTGCCAGCCATTATATATTTTTTTACCTCTTCTATCAGTTCGTATAGGTCATACTGAGAACACAGTGCCCCAGTGGCCTAATGGTTAAGGCACTTGCCTCCTAAGCCAGGGATTGTGGGTTCAAGTCCCATCTGGGGTGTTTGGAAGCAGAGTGGCGCAGCGGAAGCGTGCTGGGCCCATAACCCAGAGGTCGATGGATCGAAACCATCCTCTGCTAACCTGTTTTTTTTAGCAATGGAGTACGAACAAAAATAAAAAAAATCGTAATTTCATGGGCATTTGTCAGTGCCTGCCATTATATATTTTTTTACCTCTTCTATCAGTTCGTATAGGTCATACTGAGAACACAGTGCCCCAGTGGCCTAATGGATAAGATACTGTACTCCTAAGTCAGGGATTGTGGGTCCAATCTTGGGTGGTTGGAAGCAGAGTGGCGCAGTGGATGCGTGCTGGGCCCATAACCCAGAGGTCGATGGATCGAAACCATCCTCTGCTAACCTGTTTTTTTAGCAATGGAGTACGAACAGAAATAAAAAAATTGTAATTTCATGGGCATTTGTCAGTGCCTGCCATTATATATTTTTTTATCTCTTCTATCAGTTCGTATAGGTCACACTGAGAACACAGTGCCCCAGTGGCCTAATGGATAAGATACTGTACTCCTAAGTCAGGGTTTGTGGGTCCAATCTTGGGTGGTTGGAAGCAGAGTGGCGCAGCGGAAGCGTGCTGGGCCCATAACCCAGAGGTCGATGGATCGAAACCATCCTCTGCTAACCAGTTTTTTTTAGCAATGGAGTACGAACAAAAATAAAAAAAATCGTAATTTCATGACATTTGTCAGTGCCTGCCATTATATATTTTTTTACCTCTTCTATCAGATCGTATAGGTCATACTGAGAACACAGTGCCCCAGTGGCCTACTGGATAAGGCACTGGCCTCCTAAGCCAGGGATTGTGGGTTCAAGTCCCATCTGGGGTGGTTGGAAGCAGAGTGGCGCAGCGGAAGCGTGCTGGGCCCATAACCCAGAGGTCGATGGATCGAAACCATCCTCTGCTAACATGTTTTTTTTGCAATGGAGTATGAACAAAAATAAAAAATTCGTAATTTCATGGGCATTTGTCAGTGCCTGCCATTATATATTTTTTTACCTCTTCTATCAGTTCGTATAGGTCATACTGAGAACACAGTGCCCAAGTGGCCTAATGGATAAGATACTGGCCTCCTAAGCCAGGGATTGTGGTTTCAAGTCCCATCTTGGGTGGTTGGAAGCAGAGTGGCGCAGCGGAAGCGTGCTGGGCCCATAACCCAGAGGTCGATGGATCGAAACCATCCTCTGCTAACCTGTTTTTTTTAGCAATGGAGTACGAACAAAAATTTAAAAAAATCGTAATTTCATGGGCATTTGTCAGTGCCTGCCATTATATATTTTTTTACCTCTTCTATCAGTTCGTATAGGTCATACTGAGAACACAGTGCCCCAGTGGCCTACTGGATAAGGCACTGGCCTCCTAAGCCAGGGATTGTGGGTTCAAGTCCCATCTGGGGTGGTTGGAAGCAGAGTGGCGCAGCGGAAGCGTGCTTGGCCCATAACCCAGAGGTCGATTGATCGAAACCATCCTCTGCTAACATGTTTTTTTAGCAATGGAGTATGAACAAAAATAAAAAATTCGTAATTTCATGGGCATTTGTCAGTGCCTGCCATTATATATTTTTTTACCTCTTCTATCAGTTCGTATAGGTCACACTGAGAACACAGTGCCCCAGTGGCCTAATGGATAAGATACTGTACTCCTAAGTCAGGGATTGTGGGTCCAATCTTGGGTGGTTGGAAGCAGAGTGGCGCAGTGGATGTGTGCTGGGCCCATAACCCAGAGGTCGATGGATCGAAACCATCCTCTGCTAACCTGTTTTTTTAGCAATGGAGTACGAACAGAAATAAAAAAATTGTAATTTCATGGGCATTTGTCAGTGCCTGCCATTATATATTTTTTTACCTCTTCTATCAGTTCGTATAGGTCACACTGAGAACACAGTGCCCCAGTGGCCTAATGGATAAGATACTGTACTCCTAAGTCAGGGTTTGTGGGTCCAATCTTGGGTGGTTGGAAGCAGAGTGGCGCAGCGGAAGCGTGCTGGGCCCATAACCCAGAGGTCGATGGATCGAAACCATCCTCTGCTAACCAGTTTTTTTTAGCAATGGAGTACGAACAAAAATAAAAAAAATCGTAATTTCATGACATTTGTCAGTGCCTGCCATTATATATTTTTTTACCTCTTCTATCAGATCGTATAGGTCATACTGAGAACACAGTGCCCCAGTGGCCTACTGGATAAGGCACTGGCCT
>NW_026600404.1:40000-62500 GCF_029448725.1 Salvelinus fontinalis | reverse complement strand
CTATCAGATCGTATAGGTCATACTGAGAACACAGTGCCCCAGTGGCCTACTGGATAAGGCACTGGCCTCCTAAGCCAGGGATTGTGGGTTCAAGTCCCATCTGGGGTGGTTGGAAGCAGAGTGGCGCAGCGGAAGCGTGCTGGGCCCATAACCCAGAGGTCGATGGATCGAAACCATCCTCTGCTAACATGTTTTTTTTGCAATGGAGTATGAACAAAAATAAAAAATTCGTAATTTCATGGGCATTTGTCAGTGCCTGCCATTATATATTTTTTTACCTCTTCTATCAGTTCGTATAGGTCATACTGAGAACACAGTGCCCCAGTGGCCTAATGGATAAGATACTGTACTCCTAAGTCAGGGATTGTGGGTCCAATCTTGGGTGGTTGGAAGCAGAGTGGCGCAGTGGATGCGTGCTGGGCCCATAACCCAGAGGTCGATGGATCGAAACCATCCTCTGCTAACCTGTTTTTTTAGCAATGGAGTACGAACAAAAATAAAAAATTCGTAATTTCATGGGCATTTGTCAGTGCCTGCCATTATATATTTTTTTACCTCTTCTATCAGTTCGTATAGGTCACACTGAGAACACAGTGCCCCAGTGGCCTAATGGATAAGATACTGTACTCCTAAGTCAGGGTTTGTGGGTCCAATCTTGGGTGGTTGGAAGCAGAGTGGCGCAGCGGAAGCGTGCTGGGCCCATAACCCAGAGGTCGATGGATCGAAACCATCCTCTGCTAACCTGTTTTTTTTAGCAATGGAGTACGAACAAAAATAAAAAAAATCGTAATTTCATGGGCATTTGTCAGTGCCTGCCATTATATATTTTTTTACCTCTTCTATCAGTTCGTATAGGTCATACTGAGAACACAGTGCCCCAGTGGCCTAATGGATAAGATACTGTACTCCTAAGTCAGGGATTGTGGGTCCAATCTTGGGTGGTTGGAAGCAGAGTGGCGCAGTGGATTCGTGCTGGGCCCATAACCCAGAGGTCGATGGATCGAAACCATCCTCTGCTAACCTGTTTTTTTAGCAATGGAGTACGAACAAAAATAAAAAATTTGTAATTTCATGGGCATTTGTCAGTGCCTGCCATTATATATTTTTTTACCTCTTCTATCAGTTCGTATAGGTCACACTGAGAACACAGTGCCCCAGTGGCCTAATGGATAAGATACTGTACTCCTAAGTCAGGGTTTGTGGGTCCAATCTTGGGTGGTTGGAAGCAGAGTGGCGCAGCGGAAGCGTGCTGGGCCCATGACCCAGAGGTCGATGGATCGAAACCATCCTCTGCTAACCAGTTTTTTTTAGCAATGGAGTACGAACAAAAATAAAAAAAATCGTAATTTCATGACATTTGTCAGTGCCTGCCATTATATATTTTTTTACCTCTTCTATCAGATCGTATAGGTCATACTGAGAACACAGTGCCCCAGTGGCCTACTGGATAAGGCACTGGCCTCCTAAGCCAGGGATTGTGGGTTCAAGTCCCATCTGGGGTGGTTGGAAGCAGAGTGGCGCAGCGGAAGCGTGCTGGGCCCATAACCCAGAGGTCGATGGATCGAAACCATCCTCTGCTAACATGTTTTTTTTGCAATGGAGTATGAACAAAAATAAAAAATTCGTAATTTCATGGGCATTTGTCAGTGCCTGCCATTATATATTTTTTTACCTCTTCTATCAGTTCGTATAGGTCATACTGAGAACACAGTGCCCCAGTGGCCTAATGGATAAGATACTGTACTCCTAAGTCAGGGATTGTGGGTCCAATCTTGGGTGGTTGGAAGCAGAGTGGCGCAGTGGATGCGTGCTGGGCCCATAACCCAGAGGTCGATGGATCGAAACCATCCTCTGCTAACCTGTTTTTTTAGCAATGGAGTACGAACAAAAATAAAAAATTCGTAATTTCATGGGCATTTGTCAGTGCCTGCCATTATATATTTTTTTACCTCTTCTATCAGTTCGTATAGGTCACACTGAGAACACAGTGCCCCAGTGGCCTAATGGATAAGATACTGTACTCCTAAGTCAGGGTTTGTGGGTCCAATCTTGGGTGGTTGGAAGCAGAGTGGCGCAGCGGAAGCGTGCTGGGCCCATAACCCAGAGGTCGATGGATCGAAACCATCCTCTGCTAACCTGTTTTTTTTAGCAATGGAGTACGAACAAAAAAAAAAAAAATCGTAATTTCATGACATTTGTCAGTGCCTGCCATTATATATTTTTTTACCTCTTCTATCAGATCGTATAGGTCATACTGAGAACACAGTGCGCCAGTGGCCTACTGGATAAGGCACTGCCCTCCTAAGCCAAGGATTGTGGGTTCAAGTCCCATCTTGGATGGTTGGAAGCAGAGTGGTGCAGCGGAAGCGTGCTGGGCCCATAACCCAGAGGTCGATGGATCGAAACCATCCTCTGCTAACATGTTTTTTTAGCAATGGAGTATGAACAAAAATAAAAAATTCGTAATTTCATGGGCATTTGTCAGTGCCTGCCATTATATATGTTTTTACCTCTTCTATCAGTTCATATAGGTCATACTGATAACACAGTGCCCCAGTGGCCTAATGGATAAGATACTGTACTCCTAAGTCAGGGTTTGTGGGTCCAATCTTGGGTGGTTGGAAGCAGAGTGGCGCAGCGGAAGCGTGCTGGGCCCATAACCCAGAGGTCGATGGATCGAAACCATCATCTGCTAACCTGTTATTTTAGCAATGGAGTACGAACAAAAATAAAAAATTCGTAATTTCATGGGCATTTGTCAGTGCCTGCCATTATATATTTTTTTACCTCTTCTATCAGTTCGTATAGGTCATACTGAGAACACAGTGCCCCAGTGGCCTACTGGATAAGGCACTGGCCTCCTAAGCCAGGGATTGTGGGTTCAAGTCCCATCTCGGGTGGTTGGAAGCAGAGTGGCGCAGCGGAAGCGTGCTGGGCCCATAACCTAGAGGTCGATGGATCGAAACCATCCTCTGCTAACATGTTTTTTTTGCAATGGAGTATGAACAAAAATAAAAAATTCGTAATTTCATGGGCATTTGTCAGTGCCTGCCATTATATATTTTTTTACCTCTTCTATCAGTTCGTATAGGTCATACTGAGAACACAGTGCCCCAGTGGCCTAATGGATAAGATACTGTACTCCTAAGTCAGGGATTGTGGGTCCAATCTTGGGTGGTTGGAAGCAGAGTGGCGCAGTGGATGCGTGCTGGGCCCATAACACAGAGGTCGATGGATCGAAACTATCCTCTGCTAACCTGTTTTTTTAGCAATGGAGTACGAACAAAAATAAAAAATTCGTAATTTCATGGGCATTTGTCAGTGCCTGCCATTATATATTTTTTTACCTCTTCTATCAGTTCGTATAGGTCACACTGAGAACACAGTGCCCCAGTGGCCTAATGGATAAGATACTGTACTCCTAAGTCAGGGTTTGTGGGTCCAATCTTGGGTGGTTGGAAGCAGAGTGGCGCAGCGGAAGCGTGCTGGGCCCATAACCCAGAGGTCGATGGGTCGAAACCATCCTCTGCTAACCTGTTTTTTTTAGCAATGGAGTACGAACAAAAATAAAAAAAATCGTAATTTCATGTGCATTTGTCAGTGCCTGCAATTATATATTTTTTTACCTCTTCTTTCAGTTCGTATAGGTCATACTGAGAACACAGTGCCCCAGTGGCCTACTGGATACGGCACTGGCCTCCTAAGCCAGGGATTGTGGGTTCAAGTCCCATCTGGGGTGGTTGGAAGCAGAGTGGCGCAGCGGAAGCGTGCTGGGCCCATAACCCAGAGGTCGATGGATCGAAACCATCCTCTGCTAACATGTTTTTTTAGCAATGGAGTATGAACAAAAATAAAAAATTCGTAATTTCATGGGCATTTGTCAGTGCCTGCCATTATATATGTTTTTACCTCTTTTATCAGTTCATATAGGTCATACTGATAACACAGTGCCCCAGTGGCCTAATGGATAAGATACTGTACTCCTAAGTCAGGGTTTGTGGGTCCAATCTTGGGTGGTTGGAAGCAGAGTGGCGCAGCGGAAGCGTGCTGGGCCCATAACCCAGAGGTCGATGGATCGAAACCATCCTCTGCTAACCTGTTTTTTTTAGCAATGGAGTACGAACAAAAATAAAAAATTCGTAATTTCATGGGCATTTGTCAGTGCCTGCCATTATATATTTTTTTACCTCTTCTATCAGTTCGTATAGGTCATACTGAGAACACAGTGCCCCAGTGGCCTACTGGATAAGGCACTAGCCTCCTAAGCCAAGGATTGTGGGTTCAAGTCCGATCTGGGGTGGTTGGAAGCAGAGTGGCGCAGCGGAAGCGTGCTGGGCCCATAACCCAGAGGTCGATGGATCGAAACCATCCTCTGCTAACATGTTTTTTTAGCAATGGAGTATGAACAAAAATAAAAAAAATCGTAATTTCATGGGCATTTGTCAGTGCCTGCCATTATATTTTTTTTTACCTCTTCTATCAGTTCGTATAGGTCATACTGAGAACACAGTGCCCCAGTGGCCTAATGGATAAGATACTGTACTCCTAAGTCAGGGATTGTGGGTCCAATCTTGGGTGGTTGGAAGCAGAGTGGCGCAGTGGATGCGTGCTGGGCCCATAACCCAGAGGTCGATGGATCGAAACCATCCTCTGCTAACCTGTTTTTTTAGCAATGGAGTACGAACAAAAATAAAAAATTCGTAATTTCATGGGCATTTGTCAGTGCCTGCCATTATATATTTTTTTACCTCTTCTATCAGTTCGTATAGGTCACAATGAGAACACAGTGCCCCAGTGGCCTAATGGATAAGATACTGTACTCCTAAGTCGGGGTTTGTGGGTCCAATCTTGGGTGGTTGGAAGCAGAGTGGCGCAGCGGAAGCGTGCTGGGCCCATAACCCAGAGGTCGATGGATCGAAACCATCTTCTGCTAACCTGTTTTTTTTAGCAATGGAGTACGAACAAAAAAAAAAATAATCGTAATTTCATGGGCATTTGTCAGTGCCTGCCATTATATATTTTTTTACCTCTTCTATCAGTTCGTATAGGTCATACTGAGAACACAGTGCCCCAGTGGCCTACTGGATAAGGCACTAGCCTCCTAAGCCAGGGATTGTGGGTTCAAGTCCGATCTGGGGTGGTTGGAAGCAGAGTGGCGCAGCGGAAGCGTGCTGGGCCCATAACCCAGAGGTCGATGGATCGAAACCATCCTCTGCTAACATGTTTTTTTAGCAATGGAGTATGAACAAAAATAAAAAAATCGTAATTTCATGGGCATTTGTCAGTGCCTGCCATTATATTTTTTTTTACCTCTTCTATCAGTTCGTATAGGTCATACTGAGAACACAGTGCCCCAGTGGCCTAATGGATAAGATACTGTACTCCTAAGTCAGGGATTGTGGGTCCAATCTTGGGTGGTTGGAAGCAGAGTGGCGCAGTGGATGCGTGCTGGGCCCATAACCCAGAGGTCGATGGATCGAAACCATCCTCTGCTAACCTGTTTTTTTAGCAATGGAGTACGAACAAAAATAAAAAATTCGTAATTTCATGGGCATTTGTCAGTGCCTGCCATTATATATTTTTTTACCTCTTCTATTAGTTCGTATAGGTCACACTGAGAACACAGTGCCCCAGTGGCCTAATGGATAAGATACTGTACTCCTAAGTCAGGGTTTGTGGGTCCAATCTTGGGTGGTGGGAAGCAGAGTGGCGCAGCGGAAGCGTGCGGGCCCATAACCCAGAGGTCGATGGATCGAAACCATCCTCTGCTAACCTGTTTTTTTTAGCAATGGAGTACGAACAAAAATAAAAAAAATCGTAATTTCATGACATTTGTCAGTGCCTGCCATTATATATTTTTTTACCTCTTCTATCAGATCGTATAGGTCATACTGAGAACACAGTGCCCCAGTGGCCTACTGGATAAGGCACTGGCCTCCTAAGCCAGGGATTGTGGGTTCAAGTCCCATCTGTGGTGGTTGAAAGCAGAGTGGCGCTGCGGAAGCGTGCTGGGCCCATAACCCAGAGGTCGATGGATCGAAACCATCCTCTGCTAACATGTTTTTTTTAGCAATGGAGTACGAACAAAAATAAAAAATTCGTAATTTCATGGGCATTTGTCAGTGCCTGCCATTATATATGTTTTTACCTCTTCTATCAGTTCATATAGGTCATACTGATAACACAGTGCCCCAGTGGCCTAATGGATAAGATACTGTACTCCTAAGTCAGGGTTTGTGGGTCCAATCTTGGGTGGTTGGAAGCAGAGTGGCGCAGCGGAAGCGTGCTGGGCCCATAACCCAGAGGTCGATGGATCGAAACCATCATCTGCTAACCTGTTTTTTTAGCAATGGAGTACGAACAAAAATAAAAAAAAAACGTAATTTCATGGGCATTTGTCAGTGCCTGCCATTATATATTTTTTTACCTCTTCTATCAGTTCGTATAGGTCATACTGAGAACACAGTGCCCCAGTGGCCTACTGGATAAGGCACTGGCCTCCTAAGCCAGGGATTGTGGGTTCAAGTCCCATCTGGGTTGGTTGGAAGCAGAGTGGCGCAGCGGAAGCGTGCTTGGCCCATAACCCAGAGGTCGATGGATCGAAACCATCCTCTGCTAACATGTTTTTTTAGCAATGGAGTATGAACAAAAATAAAAAATTCGTAATTTCATGGGCATTTGTCAGTGCCTGCCATTATATATGTTTTTACCTCTTCTATCAGTTCATATAGGTCATACTGATAACACAGTGCCCCAGTGGCCTAATGGATAAGATACTGTACTCCTAAGTCAGGGTTTGTGGGTCCAATCTTGGGTGGTTGGAAGCAGAGTGGCGCAGCGGAAGCGTGCTGGGCCCATAACCCAGAGGTCGATGGATCGAAACCATCCTCTGCTAACATGTTTTTTTAGCAATGGAGTATGAACAAAAATAAAAAAATCGTAATTTCATGGGCATTTGTCAGTGCCTGCCATTATATATGTTTTTACCTCTTCTATCAGTTCATATAGGTCATACTGATAACACAGTGCCCCAGTGGCCTAATGGATAAGATACTGTACTCCTAAGTCAGGGTTTGTGGGTCCAATCTTGGGTGGTTGGAAGCAGAGTGGCGCAGCGGAAGCGTGCTGGGCCCATAACCCAGAGGTCGATGGATCGAATCCATCCTCTGCTAACCTGTTTTTTTAGCAATGGAGTATGAACAAAAATAAAAAATTCGTAATTTCATGGGCATTTGTCAGTGCCTGCCATTATATATTTTTTTACCTCTTCTATCAGTTCGTATAGGTCATACTGAGAACACAGTGACCCAGTGGCCTAATGGATAAGGCACTGGCCTCCTAAGCCAGGGATTGTGGGTTCAAGTCCCATCTGGGGTGGTTGAAAGCAGAGTGGCGCAGCGGAAGCGTGCTTGGCCCATAACCCAGAGGTCGATGGATCGAAACAATCCTCTGCTAACATGTTTTTTTAGCAATGGAGTATGAACAAAAATAAAAAATTCGTAATTTCATGGGCATTTGTCAGGGCCTGCCATTATATATTTTTTTACCTCTTCTATCAGTTCGTATAGGTCATACTGAGAACACAGTGCCCCAGTGGCCTAATGGATAAGATACTGTACTCCTAAGACAGGGATTGTGGGTCCAATCTTGGGTGGTTGGAAGCAGAGTGGCGCAGCGGATGCGTGCTGGGCCCATAACCCAGAGGTCGATGGATCGAAACCATCCTCTGCTAACCTGTTTTTTTAGCAATGGAGTACGAACAGAAATAAAAAAATCGTAATTTCATGGGCATTTGTCAGTGCCTGCCATTATATATTTTTTTACCTCTTCTATCAGTTCGTATAGGTCATACTGAGAACACAGTGCCCCAGTGGCCTAATGGATAAGGCACTGGCCTCCTAAGCCAGGGATTGTGGGTTCAAGTCCCATCTGGGCTGGTTGGAAGCAGAGTGGCTCAGAGGAAGCGTGCTGGGCCCATAACCCAGAGGTCGATGGATCGAAACCATCCGCTGCTAACATGTTTTTTTAGCAATGGAGTATGAACAAAAATAAAAAATTCGTAATTTCATGGGCATTTGTCAGTGCCTGCCATTATATATTTTTTTACCTCTTCTATCAGTTCGTATAGGTCATACTGAGAACACAGTGCCCCAGTGGCCTAATGGATAAGATACTGTACTCCTAAGACAGGGATTGTGGCTCCAATCTTGGGTGGTTGGAAGCAGAGTGGCGCAGTGGATGCGTGCTGGGCCCATAACCCAGAGGTCGATGGATCGAAACCATCCTCTGCTAACCTGTTTTTTTAGCAATGGAGTACGAACAGAAATAAAAAATTTGTAATTTCATGGGCATTTGTCAGTGCCTGCCATTATATATTTTTTTACCTCTTCTATCAGTTCGTATAGGTCACACTGAGAACACAGTGCCCCAGTGGCCTAATGGATAAGATACTGTACTCCTAAGTCAGGGTTTGTGGGTCCAATCTTGGGTGGTTGGAAGCAGAGTGGCGCAGCGGAAGCGTGCTGGGCCCATAACCCAGAGGTCGATGGATCGAAACCATCCTCTGCTAACCTGTTTTTTTAGCAATGGAGTACGAACAGAAATAAAAAATTCGTAATTTCATGGGCATTTGTCAGTGCCTGCCATTATATATTTTTTTACCTCTTCTATCAGTTCGTATAGGTCATACTGAGAACACAGTGCCCCAGTGGCCTAATGGATAAGATACTGTACTCCTAAGTCAGGGATTGTGGGTCCAATCTTGGGTGGTTGGAAGCAGAGTGGCGCAGCGGAAGCGTGCTGGGCCCATAACCCAGAGGATGATGGATCGAAACCATCCTCTGCTAACCTGTTTTCTTTAGCAATGGAGTACGAACAAAAATAAAAAAATCGTAATTTCATGGGCATTTGTCAGTGCCTGCCATCATATATTTTTTTACCTCTTCTATCAGTTCGTATAGGTCATACTGAGACCACAGTGCCCCAGTGGCCTAATGGATAAGGCACTTGCCTCCTAAGCCAGGGATTGTGGGTTCAAGTCACATCTGGGCTGGTTGGAAGCAGAGTGGCGCAGCGGAAGCGTGCTTGGCCAATAACCCAGAGGTCGATGGATCGAAACCATCCTCTGCTAACATGTTTTTTTAGCAATGGAGTATGAACAAAAATAAAAAATTCGTAATTTCATGGGCATTTGTCAGTGCCTGCCATTATATATGTTTTTACCTCTTCTATCAGTTCATATAGGTCATACTGATAACACAGTGCCCCAGTGGCCTAATGGATAAGATACTGTACTCCTAAGTCAGGGTTTGTGGGTCCAATCTTGGGTGGTTGGAAGCAGAGTGGCGCAGCGGAAGCGTGCTGGGCCCATAACCCAGAGGTCGATGGATCGAAACCATCCTCTGCTAACATGTTTTTTTAGCAATGGAGTATGAACAAAAATAAAAAAATCGTAATTTCATGGGCATTTGTCAGTGCCTGCCATTATATATGTTTTTACCTCTTCTATCAGTTCATATAGGTCATACTGATAACACAGTGCCCCAGTGGCCTAATGGATAAGATACTGTACTCCTAAGTCAGGGTTTGTGGGTCCAATCTTGGGTGGTTGGAAGCAGAGTGGCGCAGCGGAAGCGTGCTGGGCCCATAACCCAGAGGTCGATGGATCGAAACCATCCTCTGCTAACATGTTTTTTTAGCAATGGAGTATGAACAAAAATAAAAAAATCGTAATTTCATGGGCATTTGTCAGTGCCTGCCATTATATATGTTTTTACCTCTTCTATCAGTTCATATAGGTCATACTGATAACACAGTGCCCCAGTGGCCTAATGGATAAGATACTGTACTCCTAAGTCAGGGTTTGTGGGTCCAATCTTGGGTGGTTGGAAGCAGAGTGGCGCAGCGGAAGCGTGCTGGGCCCATAACCCAGAGGTCGATGGATCGAATCCATCCTCTGCTAACCTGTTTTTTTAGCAATGGAGTATGAACAAAAATAAAAAATTCGTAATTTCATGGGCATTTGTCAGTGCCTGCCATTATATATTTTTTTACCTCTTCTATCAGTTCGTATAGGTCATACTGAGAACACAGTGACCCAGTGGCCTAATGGATAAGGCACTGGCCTCCTAAGCCAGGGATTGTGGGTTCAAGTCCCATCTGGGGTGGTTGAAAGCAGAGTGGCGCAGCGGAAGCGTGCTTGGCCCATAACCCAGAGGTCGATGGATCGAAACAATCCTCTGCTAACATGTTTTTTTAGCAATGGAGTATGAACAAAAATAAAAAATTCGTAATTTCATGGGCATTTGTCAGGGCCTGCCATTATATATTTTTTTACCTCTTCTATCAGTTCGTATAGGTCATACTGAGAACACAGTGCCCCAGTGGCCTAATGGATAAGATACTGTACTCCTAAGACAGGGATTGTGGGTCCAATCTTGGGTGGTTGGAAGCAGAGTGGCGCAGCGGATGCGTGCTGGGCCCATAACCCAGAGGTCGATGGATCGAAACCATCCTCTGCTAACCTGTTTTTTTAGCAATGGAGTACGAACAGAAATAAAAAAATCGTAATTTCATGGGCATTTGTCAGTGCCTGCCATTATATATTTTTTTACCTCTTCTATCAGTTCGTATAGGTCATACTGAGAACACAGTGCCCCAGTGGCCTAATGGATAAGGCACTGGCCTCCTAAGCCAGGGATTGTGGGTTCAAGTCCCATCTGGGCTGGTTGGAAGCAGAGTGGCTCAGAGGAAGCGTGCTGGGCCCATAACCCAGAGGTCGATGGATCGAAACCATCCGCTGCTAACATGTTTTTTTAGCAATGGAGTATGAACAAAAATAAAAAATTCGTAATTTCATGGGCATTTGTCAGTGCCTGCCATTATATATTTTTTTACCTCTTCTATCAGTTCGTATAGGTCATACTGAGAACACAGTGCCCCAGTGGCCTAATGGATAAGATACTGTACTCCTAAGACAGGGATTGTGGCTCCAATCTTGGGTGGTTGGAAGCAGAGTGGCGCAGTGGATGCGTGCTGGGCCCATAACCCAGAGGTCGATGGATCGAAACCATCCTCTGCTAACCTGTTTTTTTAGCAATGGAGTACGAACAGAAATAAAAAATTTGTAATTTCATGGGCATTTGTCAGTGCCTGCCATTATATATTTTTTTATCTCTTCTATCAGTTCGTATAGGTCACACTGAGAACACAGTGCCCCAGTGGCCTAATGGATAAGATACTGTACTCCTAAGTCAGGGTTTGTGGGTCCAATCTTGGGTGGTTGGAAGCAGAGTGGCGCAGCGGAAGCGTGCTGGGCCCATAACCCAGAGGTCGATGGATCGAAACCATCCTCTGCTAACCTGTTTTTTTAGCAATGGAGTACGAACAGAAATAAAAAATTCGTAATTTCATGGGCATTTGTCAGTGCCTGCCATTATATATTTTTTTACCTCTTCTATCAGTTCGTATAGGTCATACTGAGAACACAGTGCCCCAGTGGCCTAATGGATAAGATACTGTACTCCTAAGTCAGGGATTGTGGGTCCAATCTTGGGTGGTTGGAAGCAGAGTGGCGCAGCGGAAGCGTGCTGGGCCCATAACCCAGAGGATGATGGATCGAAACCATCCTCTGCTAACCTGTTTTCTTTAGCAATGGAGTACGAACAAAAATAAAAAAATCGTAATTTCATGGGCATTTGTCAGTGCCTGCCATCATATATTTTTTTACCTCTTCTATCAGTTCGTATAGGTCATACTGAGACCACAGTGCCCCAGTGGCCTAATGGATAAGGCACTTGCCTCCTAAGCCAGGGATTGTGGGTTCAAGTCACATCTGGGCTGGTTGGAAGCAGAGTGGCGCAGCGGAAGCGTGCTTGGCCAATAACCCAGAGGTCGATGGATCGAAACCATCCTCTGCTAACATGTTTTTTTAGCAATGGAGTATGAACAAAAATAAAAAATTCGTAATTTCATGGGCATTTGTCAGTGCCTGCCATTATATATGTTTTTACCTCTTCTATCAGTTCATATAGGTCATACTGATAACACAGTGCCCCAGTGGCCTAATGGATAAGATACTGTACTCCTAAGTCAGGGTTTGTGTGTCCAATCTTGGGTGGTTGGAAGCAGAGTGGCGCAGCGGAAGCGTGCTGGGCCCATAACCCAGAGGTCGATGGATCGAAACCATCCTCTGCTAACATGTTTTTTTAGCAATGGAGTATGAACAAAAATAAAAAAATCGTAATTTCATGGGCATTTGTCAGTGCCTGCCATTATATATGTTTTTACCTCTTCTATCAGTTCATATAGGTCATACTGATAACACAGTGCCCCAGTGGCCTAATGGATAAGATACTGTACTCCTAAGTCAGGGTTTGTGGGTCCAATCTTGGGTGGTTGGAAGCAGAGTGGCGCAGCGGAAGCGTGCTGGGCCCATAACCCAGAGGTCGATGGATCGAATCCATCCTCTGCTAACCTGTTTTTTTAGCAATGGAGTATGAACAAAAATAAAAAATTCGTAATTTCATGGGCATTTGTCAGTGCCTGCCATTATATATTTTTTTACCTCTTCTATCAGTTCGTATAGGTCATACTGAGAACACAGTGCCCCAGTGGCCTAATGGATAAGGCACTGGCCTCCTAAGCCAGGGATTGTGGGTTCAAGTCCCATCTGGGGTGGTTGAAAGCAGAGTGGCGCAGCGGAAGCGTGCTTGGCCCATAACCCAGAGGTCGATGGATCGAAACAATCCTCTGCTAACATGTTTTTTTAGCAATGGAGTATGAACAAAAATAAAAAATTCGTAATTTCATGGGCATTTGTCAGGGCCTGCCATTATATATTTTTTTACCTCTTCTATCAGTTCGTATAGGTCATACTGAGAACACAGTGCCCCAGTGGCCTAATGGATAAGATACTGTACTCCTAAAACAGGGATTGTGGGTCCAATCTTGGGTGGTTGGAAGCAGAGTGGCGCAGCGGATGCGTGCTGGTCCCATAACCCAGAGGTCGATGGATCGAAACCATCCTCTGCTAACCTGTTTTTTTAGCAATGGAGTACGAACAGAAATAAAAAAATCGTAATTTCATGGGCATTTGTCAGTGCCTGCCATTATATATTTTTTTACCTCTTCTATCAGTTCGTATAGGACATACTGAGAACACAGTGCCCCAGTGGCCTAATGGATAAGGCACTGGCCTCCTAAGCCAGGGATTGTGGGTTCAAGTCCCATCTGGGCTGGTTGGAAGCAGAGTGGCGCAGAGGAAGCGTGCTGGGCCCATAACCCAGAGGTCGATGGATCGAAACCATCCGCTGCTAACATGTTTTTTTAGCAATGGAGTATGAACAAAAATAAAAAATTCGTAATTTCATGGGCATTTGTCAGTGCCTGCCATTATATATTTTTTTACCTCTTCTATCAGTTCGTATAGGTCATACTGAGAACACAGTGCCCCAGTGGCCTAATGGATAAGATACTGTACTCCTAAGACAGGGTTTGTGGCTCCAATCTTGGGTGGTTGGAAGCAGACTGGCGCAGTGGATGCGTGCTGGGCCCATAACCCAGAGGTCGATGGATCGAAACCATCCTCTGCTAACCTGTTTTTTTAGCAATGGAGTACGAACAGAAATAAAAAATTCGTAATTTCATGGGCATTTGTCAGTGCCTGCCATTATATATTTTTTTACCTCTTCTATCAGTTCGTATAGGTCACACTGAGAACACAGTGCCCCAGTGGCCTAATGGATAAGATACTGTACTCCTAAGTCAGGGTTTGTGGGTCCAATCTTGGGTGGTTGGAAGCAGAGTGGCGCAGCGGAAGCGTGCTGGGCCCATAACCCAGAGGTCGATGGATCGAAACCATCCTCTGCTAACCTGTTTTTTTAGCAATGGAGTACGAACAGAAATAAAAAATTCGTAATTTCATGGGCATTTGTCAGTGCCTGCCATTATATATTTTTTTACCTCTTCTATCAGTTCGTATAGGTCATACTGAGAACACAGTGCCCCAGTGGCCTAATGGATAAGATACTGTACTCCTAAGTCAGGGATTGTGGGTCCAATCTTGGGTGGTTGGAAGCAGAGTGGCGCAGCGGAAGCGTGCTGGGCCCATAACCCAGAGGATGATGGATCGAAACCATCCTCTGCTAACCTGTTTTCTTTAGCAATGGAGTACGAACAAAAATAAAAAAATCGTAATTTCATGGGCATTTGTCAGTGCCTGCCATCATATATTTTTTTACCTCTTCTATCAGTTCGTATAGGTCATACTGAGACCACAGTGCCCCAGTGGCCTAATGGATAAGGCACTGGCCTTCTAATCCAGGGATTGTGGGGTCAAGTCCCATCTGGGGTGGTTGAAAGCAGAGTGGCGCAGCGGAAGCGTGCTTGTCCCATAACCCAGAGGTCGATGGATCGAAACAATCCTCTGCTAACATGTTTTTTTAGCAATGGAGTATGAACAAAAATAAAAAATTCGTAATTTCATGGGCATTTGTCAGGGCCTGCCATTATATATTTTTTTACCTCTTCTATCAGTTCGTATAGGTCATACTGAGAACACAGTGCCCCAGTGGCCTAATGGATAAGATACTGTACTCCTAAGACAGGGATTGTGGGTCCAATCTTGGGTGGTTGGAAGCAGAGTGGCGCAGTGGATGCGTGCTGGGCCCATAACCCAGAGGTCGATGGATCGAAACAATCCTCTGCTAACATGTTTTTTTAGCAATGGAGTATGAACAAAAATAAAAAATTCGTAATTTCATGGGCATTTGTCAGGGCCTGCCATTATATATTTTTTTACCTCTTCTATCAGTTCGTATAGGTCATACTGAGAACACAGTGCCCCAGTGGCCTAATGGATAAGATACTGTACTCCTAAGACAGGGATTGTGGGTCCAATCTTGGGTGGTTGGAAGCAGAGTGGCGCAGTGGATGCGTGCTGGGCCCATAACCCAGAGGTCGATGGATCGAAACCATCCTCTGCTAACCTGTTTTTTTAGCAATGGAGTACGAACAGAAATAAAAAAATCGTAATTTCATGGGCATTTGTCAGTGCCTGCCATTATATATTTTTTTACCTCTTCTATCAGTTCGTATAGGTCATACTGAGAACACAGTGCCCCAGTGGCCTAATGGATAAGGCACTGGCCTCCTAAGCCAGGGATTGTGGGTTCAAGTCCCATCTGGGCTGGTTTGTAAGCAGAGTGGAGCAGAGGAAGCGTGCTGGGCCCATAACCCAGAGGTCGATGGATCGAAACCATCCGCTGCTAACATGTTTTTTTAGCAATGGAGTATGAACAAAAATAAAAAATTCGTAATTTCATGGGCATTTGTCAGTGCCTGCCATTATATATTTTTTTACCTCTTCTATCAGTTCGTATAGGTCATACTGAGAACACAGTGCCCCAGTGGCCTAATGGATAAGATACTGTACTCCTAAGACAGGGATTGTGGGTCCAATCTTGGGTGGTTGGAAGCAGAGTGGCGCAGTGGATGCGTGCTGGGCCCATAACCCAGAGGTCGATGGATCGAAACCATCCTCTGCTAACCTGTTTTTTTAGCAATGGAGTACGAACAGAAATAAAAATTCGTAATTTCATGGGCATTTGTCAGTGCCTGCCATTATATATTTTTTTACCTCTTCTATCAGTTCGTATAGGTCATACTGAGAACACAGTGCCCCAGTGGCCTAATGGATAAGGCACTGGCCTCCTAATCCAGGGATTGTGGGGTCAAGTCCCATCTGGGGTGGTTGAAAGCAGAGTGGCGCAGTGGAAGCGTGCTTGTCCCATAACCCAGAGGTCGATGGATCGAAACAATCCTCTGCTAACATGTTTTTTTAGCAATGGAGTATGAACAAAAATAAAAAATTCGTAATTTCATGGGCATTTGTCAGTGCCTGCCATTATATATTTTTTTACCTCTTCTATCAGTTCGTATAGGTCATACTGAGAACACAGTGCCCCAGTGGCCTAATGGATAAGATACTGTACTCCTAAGACAGGGATTGTGGGTCCAATCTTGGGTGGTTGGAAGCAGAGTGGCGCAGTGGATGCGTGCTGGGCCCATAACCCAGAGGTCGATGGATCGAAACCATCCTCTGCTAACCTGTTTTTTTAGCAATGGAGTACGAACAGAAATAAAAAATTCGTAATTTCATGGGCATTTGTCAGTGCCTGCCATTATATATTTTTTTACCTCTTCTATCAGTTCGTATAGGTCATACTGAGAACACAGTGCCCCAGTGGCCTAATGGATAAGGCACTGGCCTCCTAATCCAGGGATTGTGGGGTCAAGTCCCATCTGGGGTGGTTGAAAGCAGAGTGGCGCAGCGGAAGCGTGCTTGTCCCATAACCCAGAGGTCGATGGATCGAAACAATCCTCTGCTAAAATGTTTTTTTAGCAATGGAGTATGAACAAAAATAAAAAATTCGTAATTTCATGGGCATTTGTCAGGGCCTGCCATTATATATTTTTTTACCTCTTCTATCAGTTCGTATAGGTCATACTGAGAACACAGTGCCCCAGTGGCCTAATGGATAAGATACTGTACTCCTAAGACAGGGATTGTGGGTCCAATCTTGGGTGGTTGGAAGCAGAGTGGCGCAGTGGATGCGTGCTGGGCCCATAACCCAGAGGTCGATGGATCGAAACCATCCTCTGCTAACCTGTTTTTTTAGCAATGGAGTACGAACAGAAATAAAAAAATCGTAATTTCATGGGCATTTGTCAGTGCCTGCCATTATATATTTTTTTACCTCTTCTATCAGTTCGTATAGGTCATACTGAGAACACAGTACCCCAGTGGCCTAATGGATAAGGCACTGGCCTCCTAAGCCAGGGATTGTGGGTTCAAGTCCCATCTGGGCTGGTTTGTAAGCAGAGTGGCGCAGAGGAAGCGTGCTGGGCCCATAACCCAGAGGTCGATGGATCGAAACCATCCTCTGCTAACATGTTTTTTTAGCAATGGAGTATGAACAAAAATAAAAAATTCGTAATTTCATGGGCATTTGTCAGGGCCTGCCATTATATATTTTTTTACCTCTTCTATCAGTTCGTATAGGTCATACTGAGAACACAGTGCCCCAGTGGCCTAATGGATAAGATACTGTACTCCTAAGACAGGGATTGTGGGTCCAATCTTGGGTGGTTGGAAGCAGAGTGGCGCAGTGGATGCGTGCTGGGCCCATAACCCAGAGGTCGATGGATCGAAACCATCCTCTGCTAACCTGTTTTTTTAGCAATGGAGTACGAACAGAAATAAAAAAATTCGTAATTTCATGGGCATTTGTCAGTGCCTGCCATTATATATTTTTTTACCTCTTCTATCAGTTCGTATAGGTCATACTGAGAACACAGTGCCCCAGTGGCCTAATGGATAAGATACTGTACTCCTAAGTCAGGGATTGTGGGTCCAATCTTGGGTGGTTGGAAGCAGAGTGGCGCAGCGGAAGCGTGCTGGGCCCATAACCCAGAGGATGATGGATCGAAACCATCCTCTGCTAACCTGTTTTTTTAGCAATGGAGTATGAACAAAAATAAAAAATTCGTAATTTCATGGGCATTTGTCAGGGCCTGCCATTATATATTTTTTTACCTCTTCTATCAGTTCGTATAGGTCATACTGAGAACACAGTGCCCCAGTGGCCTAATGGATAAGATACTGTACTCCTAAAACAGGGATTGTGGGTCCAATCTTGGGTGGTTGGAAGCAGAGTGGCGCAGCGGATGCGTGCTGGTCCCATAACCCAGAGGTCGATGGATCGAAACCATCCTCTGCTAACCTGTTTTTTTAGCAATGGAGTACGAACAGAAATAAAAAAATCGTAATTTCATGGGCATTTGTCAGTGCCTGCCATTATATATTTTTTTACCTCTTCTATCAGTTCGTATAGGTCATACTGAGAACACAGTGCCCCAGTGGCCTAATGGATAAGGCACTGGCCTCCTAAGCCAGGGATTGTGGGTTCAAGTCCCATCTGGGCTGGTTGGAAGCAGAGTGGCGCAGAGGAAGCGTGCTGGGCCCATAACCCAGAGGTCGATGGATCGAAACCATCCGCTGCTAACATGTTTTTTTAGCAATGGAGTATGAACAAAAATAAAAAATTCGTAATTTCATGGGCATTTGTCAGTGCCTGCCATTATATATTTTTTTACCTCTTCTATCAGTTCGTATAGGTCATACTGAGAACACAGTGCCCCAGTGGCCTAATGGATAAGATACTGTACTCCTAAGACAGGGTTTGTGGCTCCAATCTTGGGTGGTTGGAAGCAGACTGGCGCAGTGGATGCGTGCTGGGCCCATAACCCAGAGGTCGATGGATCGAAACCATCCTCTGCTAACCTGTTTTTTTAGCAATGGAGTACGAACAGAAATAAAAAATTCGTAATTTCATGGGCATTTGTCAGTGCCTGCCATTATATATTTTTTTACCTCTTCTATCAGTTCGTATAGGTCACACTGAGAACACAGTGCCCCAGTGGCCTAATGGATAAGATACTGTACTCCTAAGTCAGGGTTTGTGGGTCCAATCTTGGGTGGTTGGAAGCAGAGTGGCGCAGCGGAAGCGTGCTGGGCCCATAACCCAGAGGTCGATGGATCGAAACCATCCTCTGCTAACCTGTTTTTTTAGCAATGGAGTACGAACAGAAATAAAAAATTCGTAATTTCATGGGCATTTGTCAGTGCCTGCCATTATATATTTTTTTACCTCTTCTATCAGTTCGTATAGGTCATACTGAGAACACAGTGCCCCAGTGGCCTAATGGATAAGATACTGTACTCCTAAGTCAGGGATTGTGGGTCCAATCTTGGGTGGTTGGAAGCAGAGTGGCGCAGCGGAAGCGTGCTGGGCCCATAACCCAGAGGATGATGGATCGAAACCATCCTCTGCTAACCTGTTTTCTTTAGCAATGGAGTACGAACAAAAATAAAAAAATCGTAATTTCATGGGCATTTGTCAGTGTCTGCCATCATATATTTTTTTACCTCTTCTATCAGTTCGTATAGGTCATACTGAGACCACAGTGCCCCAGTGGCCTAATGGATAAGGCACTTGCCTCCTAAGCCAGGGATTGTGGGTTCAAGTCACATCTGGGCTGGTTGGAAGCAGACTGGGGCACCGGAAGCGTGCTGGGCCCATAACCCAGAGGTCGATGGATCGAAACCATCCTCTGCTAACCTGTTTTTTTTAGCAATGGAGTACGAAAAAAAATAAAAAAAAATCGTAATTTCATGGGCATTTGTCAGTGCCTGCCATTATATATTTTTGTACCTCTTCTATCAGTTCGTATAGGTCATACTGAGAACACAGTGCCCCAGTGGCCTAATGGATAAGATACTGTACTCCTAAGTCAGGGTTTGTGGGTCCAATCTTGGGTGGTTGGAAGCAGAGTGGCGCAGCGGAAGCGTGCTGGGCCCATAACCCAGAGGTCGATGGATCGAAACCATCCTCTGCTAACCTGTTTTTTTAGCAATGGAGTATGAACAAAAATAAAAAATTCGTAATTTCATGGGCATTTGTCAGTGCCTGCCATTATATATTTTTTTACCTCTTCTATCAGTTCGTATAGGTCATACTGAGAACACAGTGCCCCAGTGGCCTAATGGATAAGGCACTGGCCTCCTAATCCAGGGATTGTGGGGTCAAGTCCCATCTGGGGTGGTTGAAAGCAGAGTGGCGCAGCGGAAGCGTGCTTGTCCCATAACCCAGAGGTCGATGGATCGAAACAATCCTCTGCTAACATGTTTTTTTAGCAATGGAGTATGAACAAAAATAAAAAATTCGTAATTTCATGGGCATTTGTCAGGGCCTGCCATTATATATTTTTTTACCTCTTCTATCAGTTCGTATAGGTCATACTGAGAACACAGTGCCCCAGTGGCCTAATGGATAAGATACTGTACTCCTAAGACAGGGATTGTGGGTCCAATCTTGGGTGGTTGGAAGCAGAGTGGCGCAGTGGATGCGTGCTGGGTCCATAACCCAGAGGTCGATGGATCGAAACCATCCTCTGCTAACCTGTTTTTTTAGCAATGGAGTACGAACAGAAATAAAAAATTCGTAATTTCATGGGCATTTGTCAGTGCCTGCCATTATATATTTTTTTACCTCTTCTATCAGTTCGTATAGGTCATACTGAGAACACAGTGCCCCAGTGGCCTAATGGATAAGATACTGTACTCCTAAGTCAGGGATTGTGGGTCCAATCTTGGGTGGTTGGAAGCAGAGTGGCGCAGCGGAAGCGTGCTGGGCCCATAACCCAGAGGATGATGGATCGAAACCATCCTCTGCTAACCTGTTTTCTTTAGCAATGGAGTACGAACAAAAATAAAAAAATCGTAATTTCATGGGCATTTGTCAGTGCCTGCCATCATATATTTTTTTACCTCTTCTATCAGTTCGTATAGGTCATACTGAGACCACAGTGCCCCAGTGGCCTAATGGATAAGGCACTTGCCTCCTAAGCCAGGGATTGTGGGTTCAAGTCACATCTGGGCTGGTTGGAAGCAGAGTGGGGCACCGGAAGCGTGCTGGGCCCATAACCCAGAGGTCGATGGATCGAAACCATCCTCTGCTAACCTGTTTTTTTTAGCAATGGAGTACGAACAAAAACAAAAAAAATCGTAATTTCATGGGCATTTGTCAGTGTCTGCCATTATATATTTTTGTACCTCTTCTATCAGTTCGTATAGGTCATACTGAGAACACAGTGCCCCAGTGGCCTAATGGATAAGATACTGTACTCCTAAGTCAGGGTTTGTGGGTCCAATCTTGGGTGGTTGGAAGCAGAGTGGCGCAGCGGAAGCGTGCTGGGCCCATAACCCAGAGGTCGATGGATCGAAACCATCCTCTGCTAACCTGTTTTTTTAGAAATGGAGTATGAACAAAAATAAAAAATTCGTAATTTCATGGGCATTTGTCAGTGCCTGCCATTATATATTTTTTTACCTCTTCTATCAGTTCGTATAGGTCATACTGAGAACACAGTGCCCCAGTGGCCTAATGGATAAGGCACTGGCCTCCTAATCCAGGGATTGTGGGGTCAAGTCCCATCTGGGGTGGTTGAAAGCAGAGTGGCGCAGCGGAAGCGTGCTTGTCCCATAACCCAGAGGTCGATGGATCGAAACAATCCTCTGCTAACATGTTTTTTTAGCAATGGAGTATGAACAAAAATAAAAAATTCGTAATTTCATGGGCATTTGTCAGGGCCTGCCATTATATATTTTTTTACCTCTTCTATCAGTTCGTATAGGTCATACTGAGAACACAGTGCCCCAGTGGCCTAATGGATAAGATACTGTACTCCTAAGACAGGGATTGTGGGTCCAATCTTGGGTGGTTGGAAGCAGAGTGGCGCAGTGGATGCGTGCTGGGCCCATAACCCAGAGGTCGATGGATCGAAACCATCCTCTGCTAACCTGTTTTTTTAGCAATGGAGTACGAACAGAAATAAAAAAATCGTAATTTCATGGGCATTTGTCAGTGCCTGCCATTATATATTTTTTTACCTCTTCTATCAGTTCGTATAGGTCATACTGAGAACACAGTGCCCCAGTGGCCTAATGGATAAGGCACTGGCCTCCTAAGCCAGGGATTGTGGGTTCAAGTCCCATCTGGGCTGGTTTGTAAGCAGAGTGCAGCAGAGGAAGCGTGCTGGGCCCATAACCCAGAGGTCGATGGATCGAAACCATCCGCTGCTAACATGTTTTTTTAGCAATGGAGTATGAACAAAAATAAAAAATTCGTAATTTCATGGGCATTTGTCAGTGCCTGCCATTATATATTTTTTTACCTCTTCTATCAGTTCGTATAGGTCATACTGAGAACACAGTGCCCCAGTGGCCTAATGGATAAGATACTGTACTCCTAAGACAGGGATTGTGGGTCCAATCTTGGGTGGTTGGAAGCAGAGTGGCGCAGTGGATGCGTGCTGGGCCCATAACCCAGAGGTCGATGGATCGAAACCATCCTCTGCTAACCTGTTTTTTTAGCAATGGAGTACGAACAGAAATAAAAATTCGTAATTTCATGGGCATTTGTCAGTGCCTGCCATTATATATTTTTTTACCTCTTCTATCAGTTCGTATAGGTCATACTGAGAACACAGTGCCCCAGTGGCCTAATGGATAAGGCACTGGCCTCCTAATCCAGGGATTGTGGGGTCAAGTCCCATCTGGGGTGGTTGAAAGCAGAGTGGCGCAGTGGAAGCGTGCTTGTCCCATAACCCAGAGGTCGATGGATCGAAACAATCCTCTGCTAACATGTTTTTTTAGCAATGGAGTATGAACAAAAATAAAAAATTCGTAATTTCATGGGCATTTGTCAGTGCCTGCCATTATATATTTTTTTACCTCTTCTATCAGTTCGTATAGGTCATACTGAGAACACAGTGCCCCAGTGGCCTAATGGATAAGATACTGTACTCCTAAGACAGGGATTGTGGGTCCAATCTTGGGTGGTTGGAAGCAGAGTGGCGCAGTGGATGCGTGCTGGGCCC
>NW_026600404.1:7500-35000 GCF_029448725.1 Salvelinus fontinalis | reverse complement strand
TGGTTGGAAGCAGAGTGGCGCAGCGGAAGCGTGCTGGGCCCATAACCCAGAGGATGATGGATCGAAACCATCCTCTGCTAACCTGTTTTCTTTAGCAATGGAGTACGAACAAAAATAAAAAAATCGTAATTTCATGGGCATTTGTCAGTGCCTGCCATCATATATTTTTTTACCTCTTCTATCAGTTCGTATAGGTCATACTGAGACCACAGTGCCCCAGTGGCCTAATGGATAAGGCACTTGCCTCCTAAGCCAGGGATTGTGGGTTCAAGTCACATCTGGGCTGGTTGGAAGCAGAGTGGGGCACCGGAAGCGTGCTGGGCCCATAACCCAGAGGTCGATGGATCGAAACCATCCTCTGCTAACCTGTTTTTTTTAGCAATGGAGTACGAACAAAAATAAAAAAAATCGTAATTTCATGGGCATTTGTCAGTGCCTGCCATTATATATTTTTGTACCTCTTCTATCAGTTCGTATAGGTCATACTGAGAACACAGTGCCCCAGTGGCCTAATGGATAAGATACTGTACTCCTAAATCAGGGATTGTGGGTCCAATATTGGGTGGTTGGAAGCAGAGTGGCGCAGCGGAAGCGTGCTGGGCCCATAACCCAGAGGTCGATGGATTGAAACCATCCTCTGCTAACATGTTTTTTTAGCAATGGAGTATGAACAAAAATTAAAAAATTCGTAATTTCATAGGCATTTGTCAGTGCCTGCCATTATATATTTTTTTACCTCTTCTATCAGTTCGTATAGGTCACACTGAGAACACAGTGCCCCAGTGGCCTAATGGATAAGATACTGTACTCCTAAATCAGGGATTGTGGGTCCAATCTTGGGTGGTTGGAAGCAGAGTGGCGCAGCGGAAGCGTGCTGGGCCCATAACCCAGAGGTCGATGGATTGAAACCATCCACTGCTAACATGTTTTTTTAGCAATGGAGTATGAACAAAATTAAAAAATTCGTAATTTCATGGGCATTTGTCAGTGCCTGCCATTATATATTTTTTTACCTCTTCTATCAGTTCGTATAGGTCACACTGAGAACACAGTGCCCCAGTGGCCTAATGGATAAGATACTGTACTCCTAAGTCAGGGTTTGTGGGTCCAATCTTGGGTGGTTGGAAGCAGAGTGGCGCAGCGGAAGCGTGCTGGGCCCATAACCCAGAGGTCGATGGATCGAAACCATCCTCTGCTAACATGTTTTTTTAGCAATGGAGTATGAACAAAATTAAAAAATTCGTAATTTCATGGGCATTTGTCAGTGCCTGCCATTATATATTTTTTTACCTCTTCTATCAGTTCGTATAGGTCAAACTGAGAACACAGTGCCCCAGTGGCCTAATGGATAAGATACTGTACTCCTAAGTCAGGATTTGTGGGTCCAATCTTGGGTGGTTGGAAGCAGAGTGGCGCAGCGGAAGCGTGCTGGGCCCATAACCAAGAGGTCGATGGATCGAATCCATCCTCTGCTAACCTGTTTTTTTAGCAATGGAGTACGAACAAAAATAAAAAATTTGTAATTTCACGTGCATTTGTCAGTGCCTGCCATTATATATTTTTTTACCTCTTCTATCAGTTCGTATAGGTCATACTGAGAACACAGTGCCCCAGTGGCCTAATGGATAAGATACTGTACTCCTAAGTCAGGGATTGTGGGTCCAATCTTGGGTGGTTGGAAGCAGAGTGGCGCAGCGGAAGCGTGCTGGGCCCATAACCCAGAGGATGATGGATCGAAACCATCCTCTGCTAACCTGTTTTCTTTAGCAATGAAGTACGAACAAAAATTTAAAAAATCGTAATTTCATGGGCATTTGTCAGTGCCTGCCATCATATATTTTTTTACCTCTTCTATCAGTTCGTATAGGTCATACTGAGACCACAGTGCCCCACTGGCCTAATGGATAAGGCACTTGCCTCCTAAGCCAGGGATTGTGGGTTCAAGTCACATCTGGGGTGGTTGGAAGCAGAGTGGGGCAGCGGAAGCGTGCTTGGCCCATAACCCAGAGGTCGATAGATCGAAACCATCCTCTGCTAACCTGTTTTTTTTAGCAATGGAGTACGAACAAAAATAAAAAAAATCGTAATTTCATGGGCATTTGTCAGTGCCTGCCATTATATATTTTTGTACCTCTTCTATCAGTTCGTATAGGTCATACTGAGAACACAGTGCCCCAGTGGCCTAATGGATAAGGCACTGGCCTCCTAAGCCAGGGATTGTGGGTTCAAGTCCCATCTGGGCTGGTTTGTAAGCAGAGTGGCGCAGAGGAAGCGTGCTGGGCCCATAACCCAGAGGTCGATGGATCGAAACCATCCGCTGCTAACATGTTTTTTTAGCAATGGAGTATGAACAAAAATAAAAAATTCGTAATTTCATGGGCATTTGTCAGTGCCTGCCATTATATATTTTTTTACCTCTTCTATCAGTTCGTATAGGTCATACTGAGAACACAGTGCCCCAGTGGCCTAATGGATAAGATACTGTACTCCTAAGACAGGGATTGTGGGTCCAATCTTGGGTGGTTGGAAGCAGAGTGGCGCAGTGGATGCGTGCTGGGCCCATAACCCAGAGGTCGATGGATCGAAACCATCCTCTGCTAACCTGTTTTTTTAGCAATGGAGTACGAACAGAAATAAAAAATTCGTAATTTCATGGGCATTTGTCAGTGCCTGCCATTATATATTTTTTTACCTCTTCTATCAGTTCGTATAGGTCACACTGAGAACACAGTGCCCCAGTGGCCTAATGGATAAGATACTGTACTCCTAAGTCAGGGTTTGTGGGTCCAATCTTGGGTGGTTGGAAGCAGAGTGGCGCAGCGGAAGCGTGCTGGGCCCATAACCCAGAGGTCGATGGATCGAAACCATCCTCTGCTAACCTGTTTTTTTAGCAATGGAGTACGAACAGAAATAAAAAATTCGTAATTTCATGGGCATTTGTCAGTGCCTGCCATTATATATTTTTTTACCTCTTCTATCAGTTCGTATAGGTCATACTGAGAACACAGTGCCCCAGTGGCCTAATGGATAAGATACTGTACTCCTAAGTCAGGGATTGTGGGTCCAATCTTGGGTGGTTGGAAGCAGAGTGGCGCAGCGGAAGCGTGCTGGGCCCATAACCCAGAGGATGATGGATCGAAACCATCCTCTGCTAACCTGTTTTCTTTAGCAATGGAGTACGAACAAAAATTTAAAAAATCGTAATTTCATGGGCATTTGTCAGTGCCTGCCATCATATATTTTTTTACCTCTTCTATCAGTTCGTATAGGTCATACTGAGACCACAGTGCCCCAGTGGCCTAATGGATAAGGCACTTGCCTCCTAAGCCAGGGATTGTGGGTTCAAGTCACATCTGGGCTGGTTGGAAGCAGAGTGGGGCACCGGAAGTGTGCTGGGCCCATAACCCAGAGGTCGATGGATCGAAACCATCCTCTGCGAACCTGTTTTTTTTAGCAATGGAGTACGAACAAAAATAAAAAAAATCGTAATTTCATGGGCATTTGTCAGTGCCTGCCATTATATATTTTTGTACCTCTTCTATCAGTTCGTATAGGTCATACTGAGAACACAGTGCCCCAGTGGCCTAATGGATAAGATACTGTACTCCTAAGTCAGGGATTGTGGGTCCAATATTGGGTGGTTGGAAGCAGAGTGGCGCAGCGGAAGCGTGCTGGGCCCATAACCCAGAGGTCGATGGATTGAAACCATCCTCTGCTAACATGTTTTTTTAGCAATGGAGTATGAACAAAATTAAAAAATTCGTAATTTCATGGGCATTTGTCAGTGCCTGCCATTATATATTTTTTTACCTCTTCTATCAGTTCGTATAGGTCACACTGAGAACACAGTGCCCCAGTGGCCTAATGGATAAGATACTGTACTCCTAAGTCAGGGTTTGTGTGTCCAATCTTGGGTCGTTGGAAGCAGAGTGGGGCAGCGGAAGCGTGCTGGGCCCATAACCCGGAGGTCGATGGATCGAAACCATCCTCTGCTAACCTGTTTTTTTAGCAATGGAGTACGAACAGAAATAAAAAATTCGTAATTTCATGGGCATTTGTCAGTGCCTGCCATTATATATTTTTTTACCTCTTCTATCAGTTCGTATAGGTCATACTGAGAACACAGTGCCCCAGTGGCCTAATGGATAAGATACTGTACTCCTAAGTCAGGGATTGTGGGTCCAATCTTGGGTGGTTGGAAGCAGAGTGGCGCAGCGGAAGCGTGCTGGGCCCATAACCCAGAGGATGATGGATCGAAACCATCCTCTGCTAACCTGTTTTCTTTAGCAATGGAGTACGAACAAAAATAAAAAAATCGTAATTTCATGGGCATTTGTCAGTGCCTGCCATCATATATTTTTTTACCTCTTCTATCAGTTCGTATAGGTCATACTGAGACCACAGTGCCCCAGTGGCCTAATGGATAAGGCACTTGCCTCCTAAGCCAGGGATTGTGGGTTCAAGTCACATCTGGGCTGGTTGGAAGCAGAGTGGGGCACCGGAAGCGTGCTGGGCCCATAACCCAGAGGTCGATGGATCGAAACCATCCTCTGCTAACCTGTTTTTTTTAGCAATGGAGTACGAACAAAAATAAAAAAAATCGTAATTTCATGGGCATTTGTCAGTGCCTGCCATTATATATTTTTGTACCTCTTCTATCAGTTCGTATAGGTCATACTGAGAACACAGTGCCCCAGTGGCCTAATGGATAAGATACTGTACTCCTAAGTCAGGGATTGTGGGTCCAATATTGGGTGGTTGGAAGCAGAGTGGCGCAGCGGAAGCGTGCTGGGCCCATAACCCAGAGGTCGATGGATTGAAACCATCCTCTGCTAACATGTTTTTTTAGCAATGGAGTATGAACAAAAATTAAAAAATTCGTAATTTCATAGGCATTTGTCAGTGCCTGCCATTATATATTTTTTTACCTCTTCTATCAGTTCGTATAGGTCACACTGAGAACACAGTGCCCCAGTGGCCTAATGGATAAGATACTGTACTCCTAAGTCAGGGATTGTGGGTCCAATCTTGGGTGGTTGGAAGCAGAGTGGCGCAGCGGAAGCGTGCTGGGCCCATAACCCAGAGGTCGATGGATTGAAACCATCCACTGCTAACATGTTTTTTTAGCAATGGAGTATGAACAAAATTAAAAAATTCGTAATTTCATGGGCATTTGTCAGTGCCTGCCATTATATATTTTTTTACCTCTTCTATCAGTTCGTATAGGTCACACTGAGAACACAGTGCCCCAGTGGCCTAATGGATAAGATACTGTACTCCTAAGTCAGGGTTTGTGGGTCCAATCTTGGGTGGTTGGAAGCAGAGTGGCGCAGCGGAAGCGTGCTGGGCCCATAACCCAGAGGTCGATGGATCGAAACCATCCTCTGCTAATATGTTTTTTTAGCAATGGAGTATGAACAAAATTAAAAAATTCGTAATTTCATGGGCATTTGTCAGTGCCTGCCATTATATATTTTTTTACCTCTTCTATCAGTTCGTATAGGTCACACTGAGAACACAGTGCCCCAGTGGCCTAATGGATAAGATACTGTACTCCTAAGTCAGGATTTGTGGGTCCAATCTTGGGTGGTTGGAAGCAGAGTGGCGCAGCGGAAGCGTGCTGGGCCCATAACCAAGAGGTCGATGGATCGAATCCATCCTCTGCTAACCTGTTTTTTTAGCAATGGAGTACGAACAAAAATAAAAAATTTGTAATTTCACGTGCATTTGTCAGTGCCTGCCATTATATATTTTTTTACCTCTTCTATCAGTTCGTATAGGTCATACTGAGAACACAGTGCCCCAGTGGCCTAATGGATAAGATACTGTACTCCTAAGTCAGGGATTGTGGGTCCAATCTTGGGTGGTTGGAAGCAGAGTGGCGCAGCGGAAGCGTGCTGGGCCCATAACCCAGAGGATGATGGATCGAAACCATCCTCTGCTAACCTGTTTTCTTTAGCAATGAAGTACGAACAAAAATTTAAAAAATCGTAATTTCATGGGCATTTGTCAGTGCCTGCCATCATATATTTTTTTACCTCTTCTATCAGTTCGTATAGGTCATACTGAGACCACAGTGCCCCACTGGCCTAATGGATAAGGCACTTGCCTCCTAAGCCAGGGATTGTGGGTTCAAGTCACATCTGGGGTGGTTGGAAGCAGAGTGGGGCAGCGGAAGCGTGCTTGGCCCATAACCCAGAGGTCGATGGATCGAAACCATCCTCTGCTAACCTGTTTTTTTTAGCAATGGAGTACGAACAAAAATAAAAAAAATCGTAATTTCATGGGCATTTGTCAGTGCCTGCCATTATATATTTTTGTACCTCTTCTATCAGTTCGTATAGGTCATACTGAGAACACAGTGCCCCAGTGGCCTAATGGATAAGATACTGTACTCCTAAGTCAGGGATTGTGGGTCCAATATTGGGTGGTTGGAAGCAGAGTGGTGCAGCGGAAGCGTGCTGGGCCCATAACCCAGAGGTCGATGGATTGAAACCATCCTCTGCTAACATGTTTTTTTAGCAATGGAGTATGAACAAAATTAAAAAATTCGTAATTTCATAGGCATTTGTCAGTGCTTGCCATTATATATTTTTTTAACTCTTCTATCAGTTCGTATAGGTCATACTGAGAACACAGTGCCCCAGTGGCCTAATGGATAAGATACTGTACTCCTAAGTCAGGGATTGTGGGTCCAATCTTGAGTGGTTGGAAGCAGAGTGGCGCAGCGGAAGCGTGCTGGGCCCATAACCCAGAGGTCGATGGATTGAAACCATCCTCTGCTAACATGTTTTTTTAGCAATGGAGTATGAACAAAATTAAAAAATTCGTAATTTCATGGGCATTTGTCAGTGCCTGCCATTATATATTTTTTTACCTCTTCTATCAGTTCGTATAGGTCACACTGAGAACACAGTGCCCCAGTGGCCTAATGGATAAGATACTGTACTCCTAAGTCAGGGTTTGTGGGTCCAATCTTGGGTGGTTGGAAGCAGAGTGGCGCAGCGGAAGCGTGCTGGGCCCATAACCCAGAGGTCGATGGATCGAAACCATCCTCTGCTAACATGTTTTTTAGCAATGGAGTACGAACAAAAATAAAAAAATTGTAATTTCATGGGCATTTGTCAGTGCCTGCCATTACATATTTTTTTACCTCTTCTATCAGTTCGTATAGGTCATACTGAGAACACAGTGCCCCAGTGGCCTAATGGATAAGATACTGTACTCCTAAGTTAAGGATTGTGGGTCCAATCTTGGGTGGTTGGAAGCAGAGTGGCGCAGCGGAAGCGTGCTGGGCCCATAACCCAGAGGTCGATGAAGCGAAACCATCCTCTGCTAACCTGTTTTTTTAGCAATGGAGTACGAACAAAAATAAAAAAAATGTAATTTCATGGGCATTTGTCAGTGCCTGCCATTATATAATTTTTTACCTCTTCTATCAGTTCGTATAGGTCATACTGAGAACACAGTGCCCCAGTGGCCTAATGGATAAGATACTGTACTCCTAAGTTAAGGATTGTGGGTCCAATCTTGGGTGGTTGGAAGCAGAGTGGCGCAGCGGAAGCGTGCTTGGCCCATAACCCAGAGGTCGATGGATAGAAACCATCCTCTGCTAACCTGTTTTTTTAGCAATGGAGTACTAACAAAAATACAAAAATCGTAATTTCATGGGCATTTGTCAGTGCCTGCCATTATATATTTTTTTACCTCTTCTATCAGTTCGTACAGGTCCTACTGAGAACACAGTGCCCCAGTGGCCTACTGGATAAGGCACTGGCCTCCTAAGCCAGGGATTGTGGGTTCAAGTCACATCTGGGGTGGTTGGAAGCAGAGTGGGGCAGCGGAAGCATGCTGGGCCCAGAACCCAGAGGTCGATGGATCGAAACCATCCTCTGCTAACCTGTTTTTTTTAGCAATGGAGTACGAACAAAAATAAAAAAAATCGTAATTTCATGGGCATTTGTCAGTGCCTGCCATTATATATTTTTGTACCTCTTCTATCAGTTCGTATAGGTCATACTGAGAACACAGTGCCCCAGTGGCCTAATGGATAAGATACTGTACTCCTAAGTCAGGGATTGTGGGTCCAATATTGGGTGGTTGGAAGCAGAGTGGCGCAGCGGAAGCGTGCTGGGCCCATAACCCAGAGGTCGATGGATTGAAACCATCCTCTGCTAACATGTTTTTTTAGCAATGGAGTACGAACAAAAATAAAAAATTCGTAATTTCATAGGCATTTGTCAGTGCCTGCCATTATATATTTTTTTACCTCTTCTATCAGTTCGTATAGGTCATACTGAGAACACAGTGCCCCAGTGGCCTAATGGATAAGATACTGTACTCCTAAGTCAGGGATTGTGGGTCCAATCTTGGGTGGTTGGAAGCAGAGTGGCGCAGCGGAAGCGTGCTGGGCCCATAACCCAGAGGATGATGGATCGAAACCATCCTCTGCTAACCTGTTTTCTTTAGCAATGGAGTACGAACAAAAATTAAAAAAATCGTAATTTCATGGGCATTTGTCAGTGCCTGCCATCATATATTTTTTTACCTCTTCTATCAGTTCGTATAGGTCATACTGAGAACACAGTGCCCCAGTGGCCTAATGGATAAGATACTGTACTCCTAAGTCAGGGATTGTGGGTCCAATCTTGGGTGGTTGGAAGCAGAGTGGCGCAGCGGAAGCGTGCTGGGCCCATAACCCAGAGGATGATGGATCGAAACCATCCTCTGCTAACCTGTTTTCTTTAGCAATGGAGTACGAACAAAAATAAAAAAATTGTAATTTCATGGGCATTTGTCAGTGCCTGCCATTACATATTTTTTTACCTCTTCTATCAGTTCGTATAGGTCATACTGAGAACACAGTGCCCCAGTGGCCTAATGGATAAGATACTGTACTCCTAAGTTAAGGATTGTGGGTCCAATCTTGGGTGGTTGGAAGCAGAGTGGCGCAGCGGAAGCGTGCTGGGCCCATAACCCAGAGGTCGATGAAGCGAAACCATCCTCTGCTAACCTGTTTTTTTAGCAATGGAGTACGAACAAAAATAAAAAAAATGTAATTTCATGGGCATTTGTCAGTGCCTGCCATTATATAATTTTTTACCTCTTCTATCAGTTCGTATAGGTCATACTGAGAACACAGTGCCCCAGTGGCCTAATGGATAAGATACTGTACTCCTAAGTTAAGGATTGTGGGTCCAATCTTGGGTGGTTGGAAGCAGAGTGGCGCAGCGGAAGCGTGCTGGGCCCATAACCCAGAGGTCGATGGATCGAAAACATCCTCTGCTAACCTGTTTTTTTAGCAATGGAGTACGAACAAAAATAAAAAATTCGTAATTTCATGGGCATTTGTCAGTGCCTGCCATTATATATATTTTTTCCTCTTCTATCAGTTCGTATAGGTCATACTGAGAACACAGTGTCCCAGTGGCCTAATGGATAAGATACTGTACTCCTAAGTCAGGGATTGTGGGTCCAATCTTGGGTGGTTGGAAGCAGAGTGGCGCAGCGGAAGCGTGCTTGGCCCATAACCCAGAGGTCGATGGATAGAAACCATCCTCTGCTAACCTGTTTTTTTAGCAATGGAGTACTAACAAAAATAAAAAAATCGTAATTTCATGGGCATTTGTCAGTGCCTGCCATTATATATTTTTTTACCTCTTCTATCAGTTCGTATAGGTCCTACTGAGAACACAGTGCCCCAGTGGCCTACTGGATAAGGCACTGGCCTCCTAAGCCAGGGATTGTGGGTTCAAGTCACATCTGGCGTGGTTGGAAGCAGAGTGGGGCAGCGGAAGCATGCTGGGCCCATAACCCAGAGGTCGATGGATCGAAACCATCCTCTGCTAACCTGTTTTTTTTAGCAATGGAGTACGAACAAAAATAAAAAAAATCGTAATTTCATGGGCATTTGTCAGTGCCTGCCATTATATATTTTTGTACCTCTTCTATCAGTTCGTATAGGTCATACTGAGAACACAGTGCCCCAGTGGCCTAATGGATAAGATACTGTACTCCTAAGTCAGGGATTGTGGGTCCAATATTGGGTGGTTGGAAGCAGAGTGGCGCAGCGGAAGCGTGCTGGGCCCATAACCCAGAGGTCGATGGATTGAAACCATCCTCTGCTAACATGTTTTTTTAGCAATGGAGTATGAACAAAATTAAAAAATTCGTAATTTCATAGGCATTTGTCAGTGCCTGCCATTATATATTTTTTTACCTCTTCTATCAGTTCGTATAGGTCACACTGAGAACACAGTGCCCCAGTGGCCTAATGGATAAGATACTGTACTCCTAAGTCAGGGATTGTGGGTCCAATCTTGGGTGGTTGGAAGCAGAGTGGCGCAGCGGAAGCGTGCTGGGCCCATAACCCAGAGGTCGATGGATTGAAACCATCCTCTGCTAACATGTTTTTTTAGCAATGGAGTATGAACAAAATTAAAAAATTCGTAATTTCATGGGCATTTGTCAGTGCCTGCCATTATATATTTTTTTACCTCTTCTATCAGTTCGTATAGGTCACACTGAGAACACAGTGCCCCAGTGGCCTAATGGATAAGATACTGTACTCCTAAGTCAGGGTTTGTGGGTCCAATCTTGGGTGGTTGGAAGCAGAGTGGCGCAGCGGAAGCGTGCTGGGCCCATAACCCAGAGGTCGATGGATCGAAACCATCCTCTGCTAACATGTTTTTTTAGCAATGGAGTATGAACAAAATTAAAAAATTCGTAATTTCATGGGCATTTGTCAGTGCCTGCCATTATATATTTTTTTACCTCTTCTATCAGTTCGTATTGGTCACACTGAGAACACAGTGCCCCAGTGGCCTAATGGATAAGATACTGTACTCCTAAGTCAGGGTTTGTGGGTCCAATCTTGGGTGGTTGGAAGCAGAGTGGCGCAGCGGAAGCGTGCTGGGCCCATAACCCAGAGGTCGATGGATCGAAACCATCCTCTGCTAACCTGTTTTTTTAGCAATGGAGTACGAACAAAAATAAAAAATTCGTAATTTCACGTGCATTTGTCAGTGCCTGCCATTATATATTTTTTTACCTCTTCTATCAGTTCGTATAGGTCATACTGAGAACACAGTGCCCCAGTGGCCTAATGGATAAGATACTGTACTCCTAAGTCAGGGATTGTTGGTCCAATCTTGGGTGGTTGGAAGCAGAGTGGCGCAGCGGAAGCGTGCTGGGCCCATAACCCAGAGGATGATGGATCGAAACCATCCTCTGCTAACCTGTTTTCTTTAGCAATGGAGTACGAACAAAAATTAAAAAAATCGTAATTTCATGGGCATTTGTCAGTGCCTGCCATCATATATTTTTTTACCTCTTCTATCAGTTCGTATAGGTCATACTGAGACCACAGTGCCCCAGTTGCCTAATGGATAAGGCACTTGCCTCCTAAGCCAGGGATTGTGGGTTCAAGTCACATCTGGGGTGGTTGGAAGCAGAGTGGGGCAGCGGAAGCGTGCTGGGCCCATAACCCAGAGGTCGATGGATCGAAACCATCCTCTGCTAACCTGTTTTTTTTAGCAATGGAGTACGAACAAAAATAAAAAAATCCGTAATTTCATGGGCATTTGTCAGTGCCTGCCATTATATATTTTTTTACCTCTTCTATCAGTTCGTATAGGTCATACTGAGAACACAGTGCCCCAGTGGCCTAATGGATAAGATACTGTACTCCTAAGTCAGGGATTGTGGGTCCAATATTGGGTGGTTGGAAGCAGAGTGGCGCAGCGGAAGCGTGCTGGGCCCATAACCCAGAGGATGATGGATCGAAACCATCCTCTGCTAACCTGTTTTTTTAGCAATGGAGTACGAACAAAAATTAAAAAAATCGTAATTTCATGGGCATTTGTCAGTGCCTGCCATTATATATTTTTTTACCTCTTCTATCAGTTCGTATAGGTCATACTGAGAACACAGTGCCCAAGTGGCCTAATGGATAAGATACTGTACTCCTAAGTCAGGGATTGTGGGTCCAATATTGGGTGGTTGGAAGCAGAGTGGCGCAGCGGAAGCGTGCTGGGCCCATAACCCAGAGGTCGATGGATTGAAACCATCCTCTGCTAACATGTTTTTTTAGCAATGGAGTATGAACAAAATAAAAAAATTCGTAATTTCATGGGCATTTGTCAGTGCCTGCCATTATATATTTTTTTACCTCTTCTATCAGTTCGTATAGGTCACACTGAGAACACAGTGCCCCAGTGGCCTAATGGATAAGATACTGTACTCCTAAGTCAGGGTTTGTGTGTCCAATCTTGGGTGGTTGGAAGCAGAGTGGCGCAGCGGAAGCGTGCTGGGCCCATAACCCGGAGGTCGATGGATCGAAACCATCCTCTGCTAACCTGTTTTTTTAGCAATGGAGTACGAACAAAAATAAAAAATTCGTAATTTCATGGGCATTTGTCAGTGCCTGCCATTATATATTTTTTTACCTCTTCTATCAGTTCATATAGGTCATACTGAGAACACAGTGCCCCAGTGGCCTACTGGATAAGTCACTGGCCTCCTAAGCCAGGGATTGTGGGTTCAAGTCCCATCTGGGGTGGTTGGAAGCAGAGTGGCGCAGCGGAAGCGTGCTGGGCCCATAACCCAGATGTCGATGGATCGAAACCATCCTCTGCTAACATGTTTTTTTAGCAATGGAGTATGAACAAAAATAAAAAATTCGTAATTTCATGGGCATTAGCCAGGGATTGTGGGTTCAAGTCCCATCTTGGGTGGTTGGAAGCAGAGTGGCGCAGCGGATGCGTGCTGGGCCCATAACCCAGAGGTCGATGGATCGAAACCATCCTCTGCTAACCTGTTTTTTTAGCAATGGAGTACGAACAAAAATAAAAAATTCGTAATTTTATGGCCATTTGTCAGTGCCTGCCATTATATATTTTTTTACCTCTTCTATCAGTTCGTATAGGTCACACTGAGAACACAGTGCCCCAGTGGCCTAATGGATAAGATACTGTACTCCTAAGTCAGGGTTTGTGGGTCCAATCTTGGGTGGTTGGAAGCAGAGTGGCGCAGCGGAAGCGTGCTGGGCCCATAACCCAGAGGTCGATGGATCGAAACCATCCTCTGCTAACCTGTTTTTTTTAGCAATGGAGTACGAACAAAAATAAAAAAATTGTAATTTCATGGGCATTTGTCAGTGCCTGCCATTACATATTTTTTTACCTCTTCTATCAGTTCGTATAGGTCATACTGAGAACACAGTGCCCCAGTGGCCTAATGGATAAGATACTGTACTCCTAAGTTAAAGATTGTGGGTCCAATCTTGGGTGGTTGGAAGCAGAGTGGCGCAGCGGAAGCGTGCTGGGCCCATAACCCAGAGGTCGATGGATCGAAACCATCCTCTGCTAACCTGTTTTTTTAGCAATGGAGTACGAACAAAAATAAAAAATTCGTAATTTCATGGGCATTTGTCAGTGCCTGCCATTATATATATTTTTTCCTCTTCTATCAGTTCGTATAGGTCATACTGAGAACACAGTGTCCCAGTGGCCTAATGGATAAGATACTGTACTCCTAAGTCAGGGATTGTGGGTCCAATCTTGGGTGGTTGGAAGCAGAGTGGCGCAGCGGAAGCGTGCTTGGCCCATAACCCAGAGGTCGATGGATAGAAACCATCCTCTGCTAACCTGTTTTTTTAGCAATGGAGTACTAACAAAAATAAAAAATTCGTAATTTCATGGGCATTTGTCAGTGCCTGCCATTATATAATTTTTTACCTCTTCTATCAGTTCGTATAGGTCATACTGAGAACACAGTGCCCCAGTGGCCTAATGGATAAGATACTGTACTCCTAAGTCAGGGATTGTTGGTCCATTCTTGGGTGTTTGGAAGCAGAGTGGTGCAGCGGAAGCGTGCTGGGCCCATAACCCAGAGGTCGATGGATCGAAACCATCCTCTGCTAACCTGTTTTTTTAGCAATGGAGTACGAACAAAAATAAAAAATTCGTAATTTCATGGGCATTTGTCAGTGCCTGCCATTATATATATTTTTTCCTCTTCTATCAGTTCGTATAGGTCATACTGAGAACGCAGTGTCCCAGTGGCCTAATGGATAAGATACTGTACTCCTAAGTCAGGGATTGTGGGTCCAATCTTGGGTGGTTGGAAGCAGAGTGGCGCAGCAGAAGCGTGCTGGGCCGATAACCCAGAGGTCAATGGATCAAAACCATCCTCTGCTAACCTGTTCTTTTAGCAATGGAGTGCGAACAACAACAAAAAAAATCGTAATTTCATGGGCATTTGTCAGTGCCTGCCATTATATATTTATTTACCTCTTCTATCAGTTTGTATCGGTGATACTGAGAACACAGTGCCCCAGTGGCATAATGGATAAGGCTCTGGACTCCTAAGCAAGGGTTTGTGGGTTAAAGTCCCATAAGTGGTGGTTGGAAGCAGAGTGGCGCAGCGGAAGCGTGCTGGGTCCATAACCCAGAGGTCAATGGATCGAAACCATCCTCTGCTAACCTGTTTTTTTAGCAATGGAGTACGAACAAAAATAAAAAAATTGTAATTTCATGGGCATTTGTCAGTGCCTGCCATTACATATTTTGTTACCTCTTCTATCAGTTCGTATAGGTCATACTGAGAACACAGTGCCCCAGTGGCCTAATGGATAAGAAACTGGCCTCCTAAATCAGGGTTTGTGGGTCCAATCTTGGGTGGTTGGAAGCAGAGTGGCGCAGCAGAAGCGTGCTGGGCCCATAACCCAGAGGTCAATGGATCAAAACCATCCTCTGCTAACCTGTTTTTTTAGCAATGGAGTACGAACAAAAATAAAAAATTTGTAATTTCATGGCCATTTGTCAGTGCCGGGCATTTGTCAGTGCCTGACATTATATATATTTTTTACCTCTTCTATCAGTTCGTATAGGTCATACTGAGAACACAGTGCCCCAGTGGCCTAATGGATAAGATACTGTACTCCTAAGTCAGGGATTGTGTGTCCAATCTTGGGTGGTTGGAAGCAGAGTGGTGAAGCGGAAGCGTGCTGGGCCCCTAACCCAGAGGTCGATGGATCGAAACAATCCTCTGCTAAAATGTTTCTTTAGCAATGGAGTACGAACAAAAATAAAAAATTCGTAATTTCATGGGCATTTGTCAGTGCCTGCCATTATATATTTTTTTACCTCTTCTATCAGTTCGTATAGGTCATACTGAGAACACAGTGCCCCAGTGGCCTAATGGATAAGATACTGTACTCCTAAGTCAGGGATTGTGTGTCCAATCGAACCAATCGAACAAAAATAAAAAATTCGTAATTTCCTGGGCATTTGTCAGTGCCTGCCATTATATATTTTTGAGTGTATCATGGGATCTCACCTGAAATCTGTGGTTTGCCCACAAACCTGTAACCTATGTTACTGTTGACCTCAAGAGCTAGAAGGATGGATAACCAGGTGTGTAAATGTGTGAGGTGAGATAGATGGCCAGCAGTCCTATCCCAAATGGACACCTGATCCCTATGTACTTGTGGAGATATGAGAGGATGTGATTGGTATATGAAACACGAATAAACTTCCACCTCCGGAGGGGTCCCAAAAAAATGTATTTTCGTTGTCGGCAGGATTCGAACCTGCGCAGGAAGATCCCAATGGATTTCTAGTCCATCGCCTTAACCACTCGGCCAAGACAACTGTGACAGTAGAATTTTTGTTAGAAGTGAAGGGCCCTGCAGGCATAGCCTACAGCAAATGATAATTTAATAACTGAAGGATAATGTAGTTACTCACTATAATACATTAACTTCATGAAATGTTCCCCTCATTCAGTTGTTATTAAGTACTGTTTTTTCTTATTTTCTTTGCCCAGCTCCAGAAGGTTGAGAGGGTTAATTTACTAATTGTTATTTCACTGTGTGAAGTTGTTATTTCATCTTCTGATTATTACTGCAAAGCAGCATGACTCCTGCGTGAGAGCAGCTAAACATCTGTCAGAAGTCGGATTTGAACCCACGCCACCAGGGGAGACTGCGACCTGAGCGCAGCGCCTTAGACCGCTCGGCCATCCTGACTACTTGACAGTAACTGGGTTTTGGGTTAAAGAGTAGAAGACCAGTAAATGACCAGTAAATAAAGACCAGTAAATGCACGATACTGACTTGCACTTTCAATAGTCATTTGTTTTTATCAATTAAAAGCTCCAGTCATTGATTTAACCTCAATATGGCCTTCAATGGGAAACGCGTAGAAAATCGTCATTGATTGAGCGCTAAAGTGGCCTCAGAATATGGACATTCTGATATAAATGATCAAATTGCTCAGATAAGACCGAAAAGGTGTCTGGAAGTATGAGCAAACATCAGGGTAAGAGTGACAACAGGTCCACACGGGGGAAATCTTAACAAATGGCTTAATGGGTATTTTCAGCGCAATCTTGTTTTTATTTATTTTTACCGTTTAACAAGGCAGCTCATCTGTGACCTGTGGCTTGACTTTAGATGCGGCGACTTCGATTACCCTGAAGACTATATGTTTGTTCTTCCCGCCAATACAATCCACTGACAACGACCGACGAGTTGTGCCTTCCGAGATGCCTTTTGTTATCTGCCTGTTTGGGAAATTGCGCGATTCTTGCAATTCTCTTTCAGCCTCTCATCAACTAGCTGTTTTTGCAGAATTTTACAAATACGATAGTTATTCACTAGTCATATTAACTAGGTGTTATTTCCATTACCGTAAGTCATTTATTTATCAACTGGTTTTCAACAAAGCAGCAGGACATGCAGGCGCTAAATAGTTGTCAGAAGTGGGTGTCGAACACACGCCTCCAGGGGAGACTGCGAACTGAATGGCTTAATGGTTATTTTCAACGCAATCGTGTTTTTATTATATTTTTCGGGTTTAACAAGGCATCTCACCTATGACGTGTGGCTTGACTTTAGATGCGGCGAGTTCGATTACCCTGCAGACTATAAGAGTGTCTTCAGAATATGGTCATTTTGACATGAATATAAAAATCCCTCATATAGGACCCAAAAAGTGTATGGAGTAATCCGTGACAACAGGTCCACATGTCAAAATGGGGGAAATCTTAGCAAAAGGCTTAATGGTTATTCATGAGAATCGTGTTGTTGTATTTTTGAGTGTATCATGGGATCTCACCTGAAATCTGTGGCTTGCCCACAAACCTGTAACCTATGCTACTGTTGACCTCAAGAGCTAGAAGGATGGATAACCAGGTGTGTAAATGTGTGAGGTGAGATAGATGGCCAGCAGTCCTATCCCAAATGGACACCTGATCCCTATGTACTTGTGGAGATATGAGAGGATGTGATTGGTATATGAAACACGAATAAACTTCCACCTCCGGAGGGGTCCCAAAAAAATGTATTTTTGTTGTCGACAGGATTCGAACCTGCGCGGGAAGATCCCAATGGATTTCTATTCCATCGCCTTAACCACTCGGCCACGACAACTGTGACAGTAGAAATTTTGTTAGATGTGAAGGGCCCTGCAGGCATAGCAGGGCCCTTAACTACAGCAAATGATCATTTAATAACTGAAGGATAATGTAGTAACTCACTATAATACATTAACTTCATGAAATGTTCCCCTCATTCAGTTGTTATTAAGTACTGTTTTTTCTTATTTTCTTTGCCCAGCTCCAGAAGGTTGAGAGGGTTAATTTACTAATTGTTATTTCACTGTGTGAAGTTGTTATTTCATCTTCTGATTATTACTGCAAAGCAGCATGACTCCTGCGTGAGAGCAGCTAAACATCTGTCAGAAGTTGGATTTGAACCCACGCCTCCAGGGGAGACTGCGACCTGAACGCAGCGCCTTAGACCGCTCGGCCATCCTGACTACTGGACAGTAACTGGGTTTCGGGTTAAAGAGTAGAAGACCAGTAAATGACCAGTAAATAAAGACCAGTAAATGCACGATACTGACTTGCACTTTCAATAGTCATTTGTTTTTATCAATTAAAAGCTCCAGTCATTGATTTAACCTCAATATGGCCTTCAATGGGAAACGCGTAGAAAATCGTCATTGATTGAGCGCTAAAGTGGCCTCAGAATATGGACATTCTGATATAAATGATCAAATTGCTCAGATAAGACCGAAAAGGTGTCTGGAAGTATGAGCAACCATCAGGGTAAGAGTGACAACAGGTCCACACGGGGGAAATCTTAACAAATGGCTTAATGGGTATTTTCAGCGCAATCTTGTTTTTATTTATTTTTACCGTTTAACAAGGCAGCTCATCTGTGACCTGTGGCTTGACTTTAGATGCGGCGACTTCGATTACCCTGAAGACTATATGTTTGTTCTTCCCGCCAATACAATCCACTGACAACGACCGACGAGTTGTGCCTTCCGAGATGCCTTTTGTTTTTGCCTGTTTGGGAAATTGCACGATTCTTGCAATTCTCTTTCAGCCTCTCATCAACTAGCTGTTTTTGCAGAATGTTACAAATACGATAGTTATTCACTAGTCATATTAACTAGGTGGTATTTCCATTACATTAAGTCATTTATTTATCAACTGGTTTTCAACAAAGCAGCAGGACATGCAGGCGCTAAATAGTTGTCAGAAGTGGGTGTCGAACACACGCCTCCAGGGGAGACTGCGAACTGAATGGCTTAATGGTTATTTTCAACGCAATCGTGTTTTTATTATATTTTTCGGGTTTAACAAGGCATCTCACCTATGACGTGTGGCTTGACTTTAGATGCGGCGAGTTCGATTACCCTGCAGACTATAAGAGTGTCTTCAGAATATGGTCATTTTGACATGAATATAAAAATCCCTCATATAGGACCCAAAAAGTGTCTGGAGCAATCCGTGACAACAGGTCCACATGTCAAAATGGGGGAAATCTTAGCAAAAGGCTAATTGGTTATTCATGAGAATCGTGTTGTTGTATTTTTGAGTGTATCATGGGATCTCACCTGAAATCTGTGGCTTGCCCACAAACCTGTAACCTATGCTACTGTTGACCTCAAGAGCTAGAAGGATGGATAACCAGGTGTGTAAATGTGTGAGGTGAGATAGATGGCCAGCAGTCCTATCCCAAATGGACACCTGATCCCTATGTACTTGTGGAGATCTGAGAGGATGTGATTGGTATATGAAACACGAATAAACTTCCACCTCCGGAGGGGTCCCAAAAAAATGTATTTTCGTTGTCGGCAGGATTCGAACCTGCGCGGGAAGATCCCAATGGATTTCTAGTCCATCGCCTTAACCACTCGGACACGACAACTGTGACAGTAAAATTTTTGTTAGAAGTGAAGGGCCCTTCAGGCATAGCCTACAGCAAATGATAATTTAATAACTGAAGGATGATGTAGTAACTCAATATAATACATTAACTTCATGAAATGTTCCGCTCATTCAGTTGTTATTAAGTACTGTTTTTTCTTATTTTCTTTGCCCAGCTCCAGAAGGTTGAGAGGGTTAATTTACTAATTGTTATTTCACTGTGTGAAGTTGTTATTTCATCTTCTGATTATTACTGCAAAGCAGCATGACTCCTGCGTGAGAGCAGCTAAACATCTGTCAGAAGTGGGATTTGAACCCACGCCTCCAGGGGAGACTGGGACCTGAACGCAGCGCCTTAGACCGCTCGGCCATCCTGACTACTGAACAGTAACTGGGTTTCGGGTTAAAGAGTAGAAGACCAGTAAATGACCAGTAAATAAAGACCAGTAAATGCACGATACTGACTTGCACTTTCAATAGTCATTTGTTTTTATCAATTAAAAACTCCAGTCATTGATTTAACCTCAATATGGCCTTCAATGGGAAACGCGTAGAAAATCGTTATTGATTGAGCGCTACATTGGCCTCAGAATATGGACATTCTGATATAAATGATCAAATTGCTCAGATAAGACCGAAAAGGTGTCTGGAAGTATGAGCAACCATCAGGGTAAGAGTGACAACAGGTCCACACGGGGGAAATCTTAACAAATGGCTTAATGGGTATTTTCAGCGCAATCTTGTTTTTATTTATTTTTACCGTTTAACAATGCAGCTCATCTGTGACCTGTGGCTTGACTTTAGATGCGGCGACTTCGATTACCCTGAAGACTATATGTTTGTTCTTCCCGCCAATACAATCCACTGACAACGACCGACGAGTTGTGCCTTCCGAGATGCCTTTTGTTATCTGCCTGTTTGGGAAATTGCGCGATTCTTGCAGTTCTCTTTCAGCCTCTCATCAACTAGCTGTTTTTGCAGAATGTTACAAATACGATAGTTATTCACTAGTCATATTAACTAGGTGTTATTTCCATTACCGTAAGTCATTTATTTATCAACTGGTTTTCAACAAAGCAGCAGGACATGCAGGCGCTAAATAGTTGTCAGAAGTGGGTGTCGAACACACGCCTCCAGGGGAGACTGCGAACTGAATGGCTTAATGGTTATTTTCAACGCAATCGTGTTTTTATTATATTTTTCGGGTTTAACAAGGCATCTCACCTATGACGTGTGGCTTGACTTTAGATGCGGCGAGTTCGATTACCCTGCAGACTATAAGAGTGTCTTCAGAATATGGTCATTTTGACATGAATATAAAAATCCCTCATATAGGACCCAAAAAGTGTCTGGAGCAATCCGTGACAACAGGTCCACATGTCAAAATGGGGGAAATCTTAGCAAAAGGCTTAATGGTTATTCATGAGAATCGTGTTGTTGTATTTTTGAGTGTATCATGGGATCTCACCTGAAATCTGTGGCTTGCCCACAAACCTGTAACCTATGCTACTGTTGACCTCAAGAGCTAGAAGGATGGATAACCAGGTGTGTAAATGTGTGAGGTGAGATAGATGGCCAGCAGTCCTATCCCAAATGGACACCTGATCCCTATGTACTTGTGGAGATCTGAGAGGATGTGATTGGTATATGAAACACGAATAAACTTCCACCTCCGGAGGGGTCCCAAAAAAAAATATTTTCGTTGTCGGCAGGATTCGAACCTGCGCGGGAAGATCCCAATGGATTTCTAGTCCATCGCCTTAACCACTCGGCCACGACAACTGTAACAGTAGAATTTTTGTTAGAAGTGAAGGGCCCTGCAGGCATAGCCTACAGCAAATGATAATTTAATAACTGAAGGATAATGTAGTAACTCACTATAATACATTAACTTCATGAAATGTTCCCCTCATTCAGTTGTTATTAAGTACTGTTTTTTCTTATTTTCTTTGCCCAGCTCCAGAAGGTTGAGAGGGTTAATTTACTAATTGTTATTTCACTGTGTGAAGTTGTTATTTCATCTTCTGATTATTACTGCAAAGCAGCATGACTCCTGCGTGAGAGCAGCTAAACATCTGTCAGAAGTGGGATTTGAACCCACGCCTCCAGGGGAGACTGGGACCTGAACGCAGCGCCTTAGACCGCTCGGCCATCCTGACTACTGAACAGTAACTGGGTTTCGGGTTAAAGAGTAGAAGACCAGTAAATGACCAGTAAATAAAGACCAGTAAATGCACGATACTGACTTGCACTTTCAATAGTCATTTGTTTTTATCAATTAAAAACTCCAGTCATTGATTTAACCTCAATATGGCCTTCAATGGGAAACGCGTAGAAAATCGTTATTGATTGAGCGCTACATTGGCCTCAGAATATGGACATTCTGATATAAATGATCAAATTGCTCAGATAAGACCGAAAAGGTGTCTGGAAGTATGAGCAACCATCAGGGTAAGAGTGACAACAGGTCCACACGGGGGAAATCTTAACAAATGGCTTAATGGGTATTTTCAGCGCAATCTTGTTTTTATTTATTTTTACCGTTTAACAATGCAGCTCATCTGTGACCTGTGGCTTGACTTTAGATGCGGCGACTTCGATTACCCTGAAGACTATATGTTTGTTCTTCCCGCCAATACAATCCACTGACAACGACCGACGAGTTGTGCCTTCCGAGATGCCTTTTGTTATCTGCCTGTTTGGGAAATTGCGCGATTCTTGCAGTTCTCTTTCAGCCTCTCATCAACTAGCTGTTTTTGCAGAATGTTACAAATACGATAGTTATTCACTAGTCATATTAACTAGGTGTTATTTCCATTACCGTAAGTCATTTATTTATCAACTGGTTTTCAACAAAGCAGCAGGACATGCAGGCGCTAAATAGTTGTCAGAAGTGGGTGTCGAACACACGCCTCCAGGGGAGACTGCGAACTGAATGGCTTAATGGTTATTTTCAACGCAATCGTGTTTTTATTATATTTTTCGGGTTTAACAAGGCATCTCACCTATGACGTGTGGCTTGACTTTAGATGCGGCGAGTTCGATTACCCTGCAGACTATAAGAGTGTCTTCAGAATATGGTCATTTTGACATGAATATAAAAATCCCTCATATAGGACCCAAAAAGTGTCTGGAGCAATCCGTGACAACAGGTCCACATGTCAAAATGGGGGAAATCTTAGCAAAAGGCTTAATGGTTATTCATGAGAATCGTGTTGTTGTATTTTTGAGTGTATCATGGGATCTCACCTGAAATCTGTGGCTTGCCCACAAACCTGTAACCTATGCTACTGTTGACCTCAAGAGCTAGAAGGATGGATAACCAGGTGTGTAAATGTGTGAGGTGAGATAGATGGCCAGCAGTCCTATCCCAAATGGACACCTGATCCCTATGTACTTGTGGAGATCTGAGAGGATGTGATTGGTATATGAAACACGAATAAACTTCCACCTCCGGAGGGGTCCCAAAAAATTATATTTTCGTTGTCGGCAGGATTCGAACCTGCGCGGGAAGATCCCAATGGATTTCTAGTCCATCGCCTTAACCACTCGGCCACGACAACTGTGACAGTAGAATTTTTGTTAGAAGTGAAGGGCCCTGCAGGCATAGCCTACAGCAAATGATAATTTAATAACTGAAGGATAATGTAGTAACTCACTATAATACATTAACTTCATGAAATGTTCCCCTCATTCAGTTGTTATTAAGTACTGTTTTTTCTTATTTTCTTTGCCCAGCTCCAGAAGGTTGAGAGGGTTAATTTACTAATTGTTATTTCACTGTGTGAAGTTGTTATTTCATCTTCTGATTATTACTGCAAAGCAGCATGACTCCTGCGTGAGAGCAGCTAAACATCTGTCAGAAGTGGGATTTGAACCCACGCCTCCAGGGGAGACTCCGACCTGAACGCAGCGCCTTAGACCGCTCGGCCATCCTGACTACTGAACAGTAACTGGGTTTCGGGTTAAAGAGTAGAAGACCAGTAAATGACCAGTAAATAAAGACCAGTAAATGCACGATACTGACTTGCACTTTCAATAGTCATTTGTTTTTATCAATTAAAAACTCCAGTCATTGATTTAACCTCAATATGGCCTTCAATGGGAAACGCGTAGAAAATCGTTATTGATTGAGCGCTACATTGGCCTCAGAATATGGACATTCTGATATAAATGATCAAATTGCTCAGATAAGACCGAAAAGGTGTCTGGAAGTATGAGCAACCATCAGGGTAAGAGTGACAACAGGTCCACACGGGGGAAATCTTAACAAATGGCTTAATGGGTATTTTCAGCGCAATCTTGTTTTTATTTATTTTTACCGTTTAACAAGGCAGCTCATCTGTGACCTGTGGCTTGACTTTAGATGCGGCGACTTCGATTACCCTGAAGACTATATGTTTGTTCTTCCCGCCAATACAATCCACTGACAACGACCGACGAGTTGTGCCTTCTGAGATGCCTTTTGTTATCTGCCTGTTTGGGAAATTGCGCGATTCTTGCAATTCTCTTTCAGCCTCTCATCAACTAGCTGTTTTTGCAGAATGTTACAAATACGATAGTTATTCACTAGTCATATTAACTAGGTGTTATTTCCATTACCGTAAGTCATTTATTTATCAACTGGTTTTCAACAAAGCAGCAGGACATGCAGGCGCTAAATAGTTGTCAGAAGTGGGTGTCGAACACACGCCTCCAGGGGAGACTGCGAACTGAATGGCTTAATGGTTATTTTCAACGCAATCGTGTTTTTATTATATTTTTCGGGTTTAACAAGGCATCTCACCTATGACGTGTGGCTTGACTTTAGATGCGGCGAGTTCGATTACCCTGCAGACTATAAGAGTGTCTTCAGAATATGGTCATTTTGACATGAATATAAAAATCCCTCATATAGGACCCAAAAAGTGTCTGGAGCAATCCGTGACAACAGGTCCACATGTCAAAATGGGGGAAATCTTAGCAAAAGGCTTAATGGTTATTCATGAGAATCGTGTTGTTGTATTTTTGAGTGTATCATGGGATCTCACCTGAAATCTGTGGCTTGCCCACAAACCTGTAACCTATGCTACTGTTGACCTCAAGAGCTAGAAGGATGGATAACCAGGTGTGTAAATGTGTGAGGTGAGATAGATGGCCAGCAGTCCTATCCCAAATGGACACCTGATCCCTATGTACTTGTGGAGATATGAGAGGATGTGATTGGTATATGAAACACGAATAAACTTCCACCTCCGGAGGGGTCCCAAAAAAATGTATTTTCGTTGTCGGCAGGATTCGAACCTGCGCGGGAAGATCCCAATGGATTTCTAGTCCATCGCCTTAACCACTCGGCCACGACAACTGTGACAGTAGAATTTTTTGTTAGAAGTGAAGGGCCCGGCAGGCATAGCCTACAGCAAACGATGATTTAATAACTGAAGGATAATGTAGTAACTCACTATAATACATTAACTTCATGAAATGTTCCCCTCATTCAGTTGTTATTAAGTACTGTTTTTTCTTATTTTCTTTGCCCAGCTCCAGAAGGTTGAGAGGGTTAATTTACTAATTGTTATTTCACTGTGTGAAGTTGTTATTTCATCTTCTGATTATTACTGCAAAGCAGCATGACTCCTGCGTGAGAGCAGCTAAACATCTGTCAGAAGTGGGATTTGAACCCACGCCTCCAGGGGAGACTGCGACCTGAACGCAGCGCCTTAGACCGCTCGGCCATCCTGACTACTGGACAGTAACTGGGTTTCGGGTTAAAGAGTAGAAGACCCGTAAATGACCAGTAAATAAAGACCAGTAAATGCACGATACTGACTTGCACTTTCAATAGTCATTTGTTTTTATCAATTAAAAGCTCCAGTCATTGATTTAACCTCAATATGGCCTTCAATGGGAAACGCGTAGAAAATCGTTATTGATTGAGCGCTACATTGGCCTCAGAATATGGACATTCTGATATAAATGATCAAATTGCTCAGATAAGACCGAAAAGGTGTCTGGAAGTATGAGCAACCATCAGGGTAAGAGTGACAACCGGTCCACACGGGGGAAATCTTAACAAATGGCTTAATGGGTATTTTCAGCGCAATCTTGTTTTTATTTATTTTTAGGGTTTAACAAGGCAGCTCATCTGTGACCTGTGGCTTGACTTTAGATGCGGCGACTTCGATTACCCTGAAGACTATATGTTTGTTCTTCCCGCCAATACAATCCACTGACAACGACCGACGAGTTGTGCCTTCCGAGATGCCTTTTGTTATCTGCCTGTTTGGGAAATTGCGCGATTCTTGCAATTCTCTTTCAGCCTCTCATCAACTAGCTGTTTTTGCAGAATGTTACAAATACGATAGTTATTCACTAGTCATATTAACTAGGTGTTATTTCCATTACCGTAAGTCATTTATTTATCAACTGGTTTTCAACAAAGCAGCAGGACATGCAGGCGCTAAATAGTTGTCAGAAGTGGGTGTCGAACACACGCCTCCAGGGGAGACTGCGAACTGAATGGCTTAATGGTTATTTTCAACGCAATCGTGTTTTTATTATATTTTTCGGGTTTAACAAGGCATCTCACCTATGACGTGTGGCTTGACTTTAGATGCGGCGAGTTCGATTACCCTGCAGACTATAAGAGTGTCTTCAGAATATGGTCATTTTGACATGAATATAAAAATCCCTCATATAGGACCCAAAGAGTGTCTGGAGCAATCCGTGACAACAGGTCCACATGTCAAAATGGGGGAAATCTTAGCAAAAGGCTTAATGGTTATTCATGAGAATCGTGTTGTTGTATTTTTGAGTGTATCATGGGATCTCACCTGAAATCTGTGGCTTGCCCACAAACCTGTAACCTATGCTACTGTTGACCTCAAGAGCTAGAAGGATGGATAACCAGGTGTGTAAATGTGTGAGGTGAGATAGATGGCCAGCAGTCCTATCCCAAATGGACACCTGATCCCTATGTACTTGTGGAGATATGAGAGGATGTGATTGGTATATGAAACACGAATAAACTTCCACCTCCGGAGGGGTCCAAAAAAATGTATTTTCGTTGTCGGCAGGATTCGAACCTGCGCGGGAAGATCCCAATGGATTTCTAGTCCATCGCCTTAACCACTCGGCCACGACAACTGTGACAGTAGAATTTTTTGTTAGAAGTGAAGGGCCCGGCAGGCATAGCCTACAGCAAACGATAATTTAATAACTGAAGGATAATGTAGTAACTCACTATAATACATTAACTTCATGAAATGTTCCCCTCATTCAGTTGTTATTAAGTACTGTTTTTTCTTATTTTCTTTGCCCAGCTCCAGAAGGTTGAGAGGGTTAATTTACTAATTGTTATTTCACTGTGTGAAGTTGTTATTTCATCTTCTGATTATTACTGCAAAGCAGCATGACTCCTGCGTGAGAGCAGCTAAACATCTGTCAGAAGTGGGATTTGAACCCACGCCTCCAGGGGAGACTGCGACCTGAACGCAGCGCCTTAGACCGCTCGGCCATCCTGACTACTGGACGGTAACTGGGTTTCGGGTTAAAGAGTAGAAGACCAGTAAATGACCAGTAAATAAAGACCAGTAAATGCACGATACTGACTTGCACTTTCAATAGTCATTTGTTTTTATCAATTAAAAGCTCCAGTCATTGATTTAACCTCAATATGGCCTTCAATGGGAAACGCGTAGAAAATCGTTATTGATTGAGCGCTACATTGGCCTCAGAATATGGACATTCTGATATAAATGATCAAATTGCTCAGATAAGACCGAAAAGGTGTCTGGAAGTATGAGCAACCATCAGGGTAAGAGTGACAACAGGTCCACACGGGGGAAATCTTAACAAATGGCTTAATGGGTATTTTCAGCGCAATCTTGTTTTTATTTATTTTTACCGTTTAACAAGGCAGCTCATCTGTGACCTGTGGCTTGACTTTAGATGCGGCGAGTTCGATTACCCTGCAGACTATAAGAGTGTCTTCAGAATATGGTCATTTTGACATGAATATAAAAATCCCTCATATAGGACCCAAAAAGTGTCTGGAGCAATCCGTGACAACAGGTCCACATGTCAAAATGGGGGAAATCTTAGCAAAAGGCTTAATGGTTATTCATGAGAATCGTGTTGTTGTATTTTTGAGTGTATCATGGGATCTCACCTGAAATCTGTGGCTTGCCCACAAACCTGTAACCTATGCTACTGTTGACCTCAAGACCTAGAAGGATGGATAACCAGGTGTGTAAATGTGTGAGGTGAGATAGATGGCCAGCAGTCCTATCTCAAAT